>NC_138798.1:13765075-13846075 GCF_965178545.1 Coloeus monedula | reverse complement strand
ATGCATTTTTATTTGGAGGAAATAGAGGAGACGAGCTCTTCTCCAGCTGCGGGGAGAAGAGCTCGGAGCCAGGTGAATGCAAAGCAGCCCCCGGGGCTTAGCTAAAGCCAGGCTTATGAACAAGTCATCCGAAAAAACTCCATGCTCCAGGTGCCACTTGCCGCCTTTGGAAAGGACACGCTCGGAATCGGCTCCGAGAGGGAGGGTTGGGCGCACAGGGATGAGTGGAGGCGCCTCGACCTCGTTTCTGATATATTCTCTGCTCCTCCTGCTGTTTTGAACTTCAGGAAGGAAAAGAAATTAAAAAAAAAAAAAATCCTTTCGGAGACAGGAATGAAACCTTGGATTGAGCCGACTGCTTCCCTGGAACCCGGCTCCACTTTGGAATAGTAATAATTATTATTGTTATTAATAAACAATTAATGCTGCTGTCATGGGAAGGAGCTGTTTCTTTGTCTAGGCAGGGTGCCAGCACACAGATCCCACACAGGCAGTCCTGCTCTGTCCCAAAGATGACCCCAAGCATTGAGAGTGCTCAGAAAAAATCAGGAACGATGCTGGGATGTCACTCATCAGGGACGGGAAGAGCTGACACGATCGGAAGGAATTTTTGGGACCATCTCTCAGCAGGCCACTTAATCAAAGGCATTTCCTTAAATCCCTTCCTCTCCAGCAAAGCGAATCCTGCTGTGTTAAGCACTTTCCCGGAGAATTCGGGGCCAAACCAGCGATATTTCCATGGCATTTGGAAACACTCTTAGAACACAAAGGGAAAACTTCCCCCCTGGAGCATCCTCCACGTTAAGGAGCAGCCGCCGGCAGGGATTTGATGCTCCAGCGGGTAAGAAAAGCTCAGCCAGCCCCAATGTTTCAACATCAAACACAGAGGATCAAGCTGCTGCTTTTCCCCATTCCCAGCCATCCTCTTGGCTCGGGATATTCCAGGCCCCTCCCCAAGCTGCTGTCTGCCGCTGGAAGATAGATCCAGCTTTAATGTGTATATTAATCCACGTATTGACTTTGCCGTTGTCAGTCGTTATCAAGATTTATCCAGCCTGATGGCCTCGTATCGATCGGGGGGGAGTGTATTCCCACGGGTCAATCCATTCTGATCCCACGCCTGGCATGAAGTCGATCCCCATTTATTATATGATCTACGAGCTCCATTATTTAACTGCCAGGGAAGGGAATGCAGCGGAAAAGCAGGAAAAGGGAAAACAACGGGGGCAGAGGAGAAGGGCCTGGCTCCTAAAGCGGGTGTTTGAACGTGGACAGGGTTAGGGGAGGCAGGAATCCATGGCTTCCCTTCCCAAAATGGACCCAGGAGTGCGGAGAGAAGGGCAGGACCTGAAAGGCACCTCAGAAACGCTCCAGGATCAGAGACTCGTGGAATGGTTTGGATGGGACGGGACCTCAAAGCTCAGCTCATTCCACCCCCTGCCATGGGCAGGGACACCTTCCACCATCCCAGGCTGCTCCAAGCCCCGCCCAAGCTGGCCTGGAACACTCCCAGGGATGGGGTAGCCTGTCCCAAGGCCTCACAGGGAAGAATCTCTTCCCAAGATCCCATCTAACTGTGCCCTCTTCCCCATGGGAAGCCATTCCCTGTGTCCCATCAGTGCACGGCTCCCAAGCCTGGCATGGAGGAAAACAAGGTGGCAACTCTGTGCCTCAGTTTCCCACCCACTGAGCAGGATTTAGAGCTTCTCCTTCAATTCCCAGCGCAGGAAGGAACGCTGGGAGGGTGCATTTTAAGTCCGTTGAGAAGAAAAATCCAATTTCAAATGCAGAATCCTGGAATGGCTTGGGTTGTAAGAGACTTCAAAGATCCTCTCATTCCAACCCTTGCCATGGGCAGTGATGCCACTCAGGATATTCAGGGCTCCATCCCACCTGACCTTGTTGTTCCTTCAATTTGTGGTTCATTAAAGCTCTAAGGACAATTTGGATCCCCTGGAGGGATCAGGGAGCTGGCTGCAGGCACCACAGAGCATCCACAGGGATGCCTTGCTTTCCACCCTTCCCCTTTCCTCCCGTCCTTCAAATCAGGTTAAATATCCCCAGCTCCCCGAGCATTGAGATTTACAAGCCCCAAATCCTTCCCAGCTGGGCTGTGCCTGTAAATGTCAGGAGATCTGGCACTGGGAGAGGCTCGGAAGAGCCAAGAGTTTATAGCCGAGCTTTGTCCAGAGCTCTTCCATGCCCACCAGGAGCAGGGTCCAGGGATGGGAGAGCATCCCTTGTGAAGGGCTTGTTCCTCCCAGCAGCAGAGCCGAACATTAAATATTGGCAAAATCCAGCACAGAAATCTATTACAGAATCAAAACAAACCCCAATATTTAGTCCATGCACTAAAGTTATCCAGGAATAAACAGCTGAAGTGCCTTGGCTATCCTTCCATCCCTCGCTCTCACACCTTCCCTATTAATTAGTACCAGGGAATGTGAAATTAAAACCTGTTTTCCACAGAGAAAAAGGAGCAAACTCTTATTTCATCTTTGATATCTCACATTAGGACAGGGCCTGGGTTTATCTCCATCCCCCCACCGCCAGCAGCTCCAGGGAAGGGTTTGGGAGATGCTCCCTCTCCAGCAGAAACGTTCCAAGTTCCTCTGCTCCAAAGGCACCTTCAACAAATTAATTCTCTTGACGCAGTTCTGCCAAGGTCAGGCTTAATTCCTAATGTTCCTCAATGTTCTCCTTGGTCTTCCCAGCCAGGGACATAAATCACGGCCACACAGCCCTGGTGGCATCACCGGCGGCACCCTGGAAAGCTGAAGCCACCCTGGCGTGACAAGAGAGGGGTCAAAACCCAGCCTGGAGCATCCCAAGGAGCAAATCCCAGACTCCTGGCACAGGCTCCGAGAGCCATGTTGGAGCTTTTAAGCAAAAACCCAAAGAATCTTGGAAAAGCTGCACCAAATCCCCCTCACAAGCCAGCAGGAGCTCAAAGCCCAGGCAAAGCCCAGCTCAAACCTTCTCCCAAACAACATTCCCAACCAACAGGAGCCCCCTGTTGCTGCATCCAGCGTGTTGATCCCCTGCTCCATTACAGACCCAGTGAGCACCTGGAGCCTTGGGAAGCATCAATAAGCATCCAAATCCCCCTTTTTTTCCCCAGGAGGAGCACCCAGAATCCTCAAATGTGGGAGTTTCTGCTTTCGTGGGTGGCTGGAGCCATTTTAGCCAGATTAGGAAAGGACTTTACCCTTGGAAGACCCCCCTGGGTGGCTGAGGCTTTTCCTCTGTTCCTGCTCTGGGGGCCAGCACCAGGAGCCCCAAGGAGCTGGATTTACCCAGGCCTGGCTTTGTCCCACTCCCCACCAGCAAAACCAACTCGTTATTCCAACAAACTGGGAGCTTTTCCAGCCCTTTCATTCCCGCCGAGCCGAGGACTTCGCCGCTGTTTCCCACCATCCATTAAGCAGCGCTCAAAGCACCAAGGCTCGCACCCGCTCCTGCTCCAGACTAATTAAGATGGATGTTAATTGTCCCCAGCGCTCATTACCCAAGAGAAAACCCATTAGCAGCTCTGATGGAAGCGTTCCTTGGAGTCACCTCCCCCACTGCTGAAAAATGCTGGATTTCTGCTTTTCCGTCGCTTTAAGAGACAACTCGGGAATCATGGAATGGGTTGGGTGGGAAGGGACCTTAAAGCCCATCCAGTGCCACCCCTGCCATGGCAGGGACACCTCCCACTGTCCCAGGCTGCTCCAAGCCCCAATGTCCAGCCTGGCTTTGGACACTGCCAGGGATGCAGGGGCAGCCCCAGCTGCTCTGGGCACCCTGTGCCAGGGCCTGCCCACCCTCCCAGGGAACAATTCCTTCCCAATCTCCCATCCATCGCTGCCCTCTGGCACTGGGAAGCCATTCCCTGTGTCCTGTCCCTCCATGCCTTGTCCCCAGTCCCTCTCCAGCTCTCCTGGAGCCCCTTTAGGCACTTTAGGAAGGGGCTCTGAACTCTCCCTGGAGCCTTTTCCACTCTCAATCCCAGTGTTTTTATCACTGATGAAAATGTTAAACTGTGCTGGTCCCATTTATCCATAAATGTAGGGAAAATCAGATTTTTAACCCAAACCATCCCACCCTTGGCCAGCTGCTGCCTCAGTTTCCCCTTCCATTCTTTCCCCAGTGGGCTGTTTGGATGGGGAAATTTCGTTCTGCTAATGAGACGATCCCTGAATATCGCAGGCAATCAGGAAGGAAAACATCGGCATGGGGAAAAGTAAAAATAAACCCGGCTATAAATAACCCCCTTCCGGCAGCGCCGGTGGCACGACGTGGTGAAGCCCCTTCCCAGGGACACGCAGCTGCTTCCAGACGTGCAGGGAAATGGAGATTTCTGCAGCAACTACAAGGAATTGCTGGGATTTTGTGGAAAAAACGGCCTCGAGTGGCCACTTGTGGGCTCCCAGAAGAAAAAGTGGCCTTTTCCACACACAGCAAGTCCTGCCCTGGGAATGGGCACAGGGAAGGTGAGGAAATCCCGATATCCTGGCTTTGTATCCATAATCCCCACCTCAGGCAGCTGGGAGTGATTTTCCCTCGCACCAAGCAAAGCCTGGTTTAAAGTTATTCCCAGAAATCCCCAGGTAGAACTTCAGCCCCCTTTGGGAGATTTCTGCTTTTCCGGCACATTAAGAGACAACTCAGGAATCACGGAATGGGTTGGGTGGGAAGGGACCTCACAGCCCATCCAGTTCCACCCCTCCCACTGTCCCAGGCTGCTCCAGCCCCAATGTCCAGCCTGGCCTTGGGCACTGCCAGGGATCCAGGGGCAGCCACAGCTGCTCTGGGCACCCTGTGCCAGGGCCTCCCCACCCTCCCAGGCAACAATTCCTTCCCCATATCCCATCCAACTCTTCTCTCCTTTGGTTTAAAGCTGATAGCGACTCAACTTTCGAGGGATGCAGATAAAAGTGGGTTGCAGGAACAACCCAACGATGCCTGCAAATGTTGTGAGCTTGGGTTATATTTTTGGGCAATTGAATAAATTTACATTTTGACCTTAAAAAACAGGACCAAGTGCAGCTGGAAGAGGAACAGGATGAGCCGAGCTCCACAATCCTCATTTTAATTCACCAGGATGCAGCAGCACACGGACTGGTTTTGTCCAGCTGTCAAAAATGGCACCTCTCTGCTTGTACAGAAAGGCCCATTAGAATCGAAAATGGAAGAGAAAACATTCCACGGCTCAAAGGAAAACTAAAACCCCAAAATATCGAGGAATACATTCCCCAGGTTTTGCTATTGAACAGCACTGAAAAGCTGGGCAAACGGGGGCTGCAAAGGGACGTCGGAGCGGGATGGAGACGCCGCCTTTTCCTTTGGGAACACAGCGTAACACGCGGATGGGGGCTCTGACTCATCCATCAATACATGTGTTTGCACACTTTTCCAAAAGCTTTTGGCCTGGAGCTACCCAATAGATGGAAATGCTGCGGAATTTTCCCCAGATGGCTCGTTTTTGGTCCCGAATAAAAGGCATCGCTCTTCCAGTCGCCAGCTGGGGAGAGCCAGCCCCGCTGTGGGGTCACCCTGACTCCAGAGGATGGAACTCCCAAAGCAAACACAGTCCATGACCCCACCGGAGCGGGGAGCAAGGGATGAGGTGCCACAAACTCGGGGTGAAATCTTTTTGTTTTGGACAAAGAGGGAGCAGAGCACCTGCAGAGCCGCCCCATCTCTGATCAGGGACTGGGAGGTGCCACTTTCAAGGGAAAAATTAGGGACATTAGGAGAAGATGATGCAATATTTCATCACTGATGGCTGTTGGAAGCGGTGCCATTCCATTGCTTTTGAAATGCTGCCAGGAGGAAAATTCAGCCTCACCTTGGGGAAACTTCTCCGGGAGAAAATAACCCAGGGTGGGATGAAAAGAGGGATTATATCCAGCTGAACGCACGGTCTGAAGGTGAAGAAAATCACAGAATTCCCAGGAATAAATGTAATTCCCATGAGAACAGCTGCTCTGGGAGCAGTTGCAGCCTCTTTGCCTCCAGGCCAGCTGGGATTTTTTTGCCCACCCACACAGGGATTACACCAGGAGACTCAGTGCTGCATTCCCACTGGGAATGTGGGTGAGGGCAGGTTCTTGGGAATGCCTCGATGCCCAGGAAGCTGTGGAGGTCTTGGATGGTTTGGGAGCCCTCAAATCCCAGTTTGCTCCCCAGAAAGCTGCTGGGAGCCTCCCAGTCTTCCTAAAGGGGCTCCAGGAGAGCTGGAGAGGGACTTGGGACAAGGCATGGAGGGACAGGACACAGGGAATGGCTTCCCAGTGCCAGAGGGCAGGGCTGGATGGGATATTGGGGAAGGAATTGTTCCCTGGGAGGGTGGGGAGGGGCTGGGCTGGAATTCCCAGAGCAGCTGTGGCTGCCCCTGGATCCCTGGCAGTGTCCAAGGCCAGGCTGGACATTGGGGCTTGGAGCAGCCTGGGACAATGGAAGGTGTCCCTGCCCATGGCAGGGGTGGCACTGGATGGGCTTTGAGGTCCCTTCCCACCCAACCCAACCCAACCCATTCCATGATTCCATGGCACTTCCTGTCCCTGGATAAAACAAACCATTCCTGCCCGGAGCTCCACTTCTGGATAAGAATGACCTGCCTGGGCTCACTTCTGGATTTGCCCTGTTCTCCACACCACATGGAGAACATCCCTTCCTTAGGGCAGGAAACTCAACCCAACGGCGCCGTCAGACCGGAGGAAAAACAACGGAAAAACCAAATTTTTAGAAGGAAGAAACTAATCTTTGGACAGAAAAAAACAACCCCAACCTGGTGATGATGGCGAGGTGGGGAGGGCTCATGCAGGCCCCCATGAAGAGCACCACGTTCTCGTGCCGGGTCTGCCGGTAGGCCATGACCTCCCTCTTGAAGGCCTTGAGCTGGTCCTCGTTGTCACGCTCAATGTCGATGAGGCGAATGGCCACCTCCCCGTGCCAGCGCCCGTGGAACACCTGCCCGAAGCGGCCCTTCCCGATGAGCTCCCCGATCTCCAGCTGCTCGAAGGGGATGTCCCACTCCTGCAGGAAGATGCTGGTCTGGCTGGCCTTGCGCGGGAAGTTGCGCGCGGAGAGCAGCGAGAGGTTCATCTCCTCGAAGTCGTCCTCGGACTCCTGCACCTCCTCGGCGCCTTCCTCGTTCTGTGGTGGGCAAAGGGCATCGGGAACAATAAAACAGGGAGAAAACTGGGGGAAAATCCCCACTGATCCAACTGCTGCTCGCTCAGCCCCAGAGGAACCAGGAAGGCGCCTCCCAAAGCCAACAGAGCGGCCCCGTTCTACGCAAAGGCGGCGGAATCCCAGGTTTTCATAGAATCATGGAATCCTTTAGGTTGGAAAAGCCCTCTGAGATGGGCTCCAACCCCTCCCCAGCACTGCCAAGGCCACCACAGACCCATGTCCCCAGGTGCCACATCCACAGGGCTTCAAACCCCTCCAGGGATGGGGACTCCAGCACTGCCCTGCAGAGCCAATTATGTACCCCAGGGTTAAATTAAGACTGTGACCCAGCAGAGATTTAGTTAATTTGCCTTAAGACAGTTTCATCCTCCCCTGGCTGAGCTGTGCTCTGTTCATTCCCATTATTCCCACCCTGGCACCCCCTGGTCAGCATTCCCAGACCCCCTGATGGTCCATTTATACTTCCTACAGGATTTTACCACACCCTTTAAAAGCCCTGTTCTCATCTTCCCCCTCCCCTCCCTTCCGCCGCATTTTTAACGCATCCTAAAAAACCTCATTGAATTCCAAACTGGAAGCCCAGGAGGGTCCCTCTCCACAGGGTGGGGACACGGATGCCTGGCCTTTGATTTAATTATCAGCAGTTCTACTGCACAGATGGGAAACGTCTCCATTTCCTAGGAAATGTGCCCCAAGGTACCCTTAAAACCAAGGCCCATTAAGCACAGGAGCCGTCTCACCTCCGAGGTGGGCTCCACTTCAATTTGAAGCAATGGGTTTCCTTCCAGGCTGTTAAAAGAATTCCAGAATTAACACCATGGAAAAACACCGGGATTCGGGCAGCAGTCCCACTTCCCACCCCAGGAATAAAGGGATCAGGGAGGAGAAGGCGTCACTAACCCGGGGTAAGGGACAGATTTAACCCCCCCACAGGCACTGGGGTACATCCTCAAGGTGTTTTTAGGGATTTCCAAGACTTTTTTCCCTACAACACCAGCCAAAGCAAAAGTGCAGAAGGAAAGAAAAGGAGTTTTTCAATAATTTTGGAGAAGTGCCGGGTTCAAGGATCCTCTCCCTGCAGTAAAGAACCCAAATCTGGCTGGTTTTCCAGGTCTTTTCCTTCCCTGTTTACTCAGCACCTCCCACCCCTCGGTCCATAACCGGGGTCTCGCTGCTCCTGATAATTAACAGGGAATTAGGGAAGTTCTGACTGAGGGATCAGCTCGGGTTTCAAACATCATAGAAACATATTCTAAATTATGATTGTCAATAACATAAACCACAGCATCCCTTCCCAAGGGAATTCCACTCCCCAGACCACTCGGACATGGCGGTCCTGCGAGTCCTATCCCATTCCACAGCCACTAAAGACTATAAATCCCAGGATCCCATACAAAAGGAGTCAATCCTGGTATTTTGAGCAGTGTTGGAAGCCCAGGTGGCCGCAGAGCACCTCCATGGATGGGTGGTTTGCAGGACCAGCCGGCTTCTCATCACTATCCCAGGCACAAATTCCTGTCTTCCAAGGATCCGGAGATGTTTAACCCAGCCAAGTCCAGGGTGTTTTCAGTGGGGGGAGCCAGAGGGAATCACAGATTTTGGACATTGAAAGCTGTTCTCCCCCAAAAATCCTATACCTGACACCTTCCTTGAGGCAGGGGAGCCTCGACTGAAGCTTCGACTTGACCACTTTTCCATGAATTCCCACCCATCGCTCTCCATCCACCAGAACCCCAGCAGAGCTTGGAGAGTGTGGATGAGCTGCCCATAAACTGGGGCCAGACCTCATCATCCCTTAAACCCCTGGCTTCCAAAATCCTCCAAAAACAGCCTTTAGGAAAAGGCTCAGGAAGAGGCCCAGCAGTGGAATGTCACTGCTGGAGCGGTGCAGGCACCAGGACGTCAGGGAATGATGGATTCGGGCCCAGCCTGCCGGGCAGGGATGGTTCTAGCGCTGATTAGATGCTGCTTTTCCCGACTTTCAGCCCAAAGTTTATTGGGCTTGAAAATATTGGAGGTGGCAAAGGTATCCTGCTTATAATTTAATTATAATTTAATTAATCCCCTGGACTTGGGCTTTTTGGATTGAAATCCATTTTTTTTTCCAGTGGCAAAGAGCTGTGGGTTATAAACGAGGCCCCCACCCTCCCTCTCAACCTTCCAGAGCTCTGGGGTCTCACCAGGACCACCTGAGCTCCCAGCACCAGGGGAGCACCCATGGGTGCCTGGAGGGAAGTGGATGGGAAGGGGATGGGAAGGGGGAGTCACTCACATCGGGTTGGAGGTGACGGGGTGCAGGACGACCTGCGGGGCGCGGGTCGGCGTCTCGGGCACCACATCTGGGGACGAGAGAGAGGAATCAGAGAGCTCTGGGGGCACCCAAGGGAATTAAATCCCACCCCTCACACCCAGGTGGAATTCAGTGACGCCCTGAGTAGGGCTGGGTGTCACTTAGGGCCACCCAGCCATGCAGAATCTTCATGGTCCTGCACCAATAGCCTGGGTTTGAGGAGAAATCCCACCCTGGCACAAATCCAGGGGTTTGGAGAGCTGGCCATGCACCCACCCCCACCAGGAGAAATCCCAGCATCCCACATCCAGGAAAAACCTCCCGAGAGCCTTACCTGGGAAAATGAACTGCTGCTTGTACTTGTAGTAATGGGAGGCTGGAAAAGAGGGAAAAGGGGTTCAACACCAACCTGCAGAGCTGGAAAAGCTCCAACCTGTGCCCCGTTCTTCACCAGGAAACCTCAACTGCAGTTGTGTGAACCCCTCCTGTGCGATCCAACCTCTCCCACTTCCATATCCCCGTATGAAATATTCCATATTCCAACCTGGCACGTAGGGTTTGCCCAGGCCAAAAAATTAAGACTTCTGCTGGATTATAATTTGATTTTTTTTCCCCCATCTACTCTTCTACACCATTTGGAGAGCATTGATGTCATCTATGAAGTCACTGGTGGGATTCAGACACTTTTTTTCCAGCTAAAGCCCGTGGTGGGTTTGAGTGTTGGCCCTCAACCAGAATTTGGGAACCTCTTGGTATCATGGAGACACCAAGTGAGGGGTTTGGAACCGCTGCCCATTCAGGCCCAATTCCACCCTTTCGTCCCTTGCTTTGGAGCCATGTCCTTCCTGGAAGGAGTCCCAGGAGCCACTGCCCAAAGGCAGAGCTCAGAGAGGCTCTGGGTGGTGGGACTCTCCAGTGGCTCCCATCTCCAGCCCAAGGATTGATCCAACTGCCGTGGAGGCAGGCAGGTCATGGGTGTGAAGAACTCAGAGCTGCTGAGGCCACCAGAGGTTGGCACCAGCTCGAAAGCCACCTTCATATCTCCAGGACCACCCCTCAGCTTCCCCTCTCCAGCTTGGAGACCCCAAAGTCTGACCTCAGCCCTGCAGCAGGACCTGAGCCAACATCAAAGGAGCCTGGAAGGTAATTCCGGCAGGAGAAGGTCACTGTGTCACAATTTCCAAGCTCAAATCCTAATCCCTGAGATGACCATCTTGATGGGATAAACCACAGAAAACTTCCCGGCTGGGAAGATGAAAGCAGGGTAAGTCCTGCTTTGGATCCCATTCTGCTCCTCACGGGAATAAAACCCGGAGCAAACACCCCCCAGAGCTGCCAGGGTCTGATCCTGCCCTGCCCCATCCCTGCCGGCTGGGAATGCGTTCCAAGTCCCCAAAAAGGGGTTAATTCTATGATTTCTGCTTTAAACCACAGGAAATAATGTCCCAAAAAGCCCTGGAGCAGTCTCTGCTCCAGAAGTGACCCATGATGGGGTCACCAATGGCTGGGTCCCCCCCGAGCCAGGCAGGGTCCAGGGCTGACCCAGCAGGTGGATTGGAATGCCGAGGAATCAGGATACTTTGGCTTTGGAAGAACTCCTTGCACTGGGTCACCCCAGCACCGAACCCGTGCCGTGTCCTCCCTGAACCTGGAGGCTCCAGGGCTGTACCTGGAGAAATCCTGACCCTATGGATGGGTCACACCATTCCTGGGAGTGCTCAGGGCTTCCCCCCAGCTCCTCTGCTGTCTTCCTCACGCCACTCCGGGATCCTGCCTGAATCCCGGGCACTCTAAAGGGCTGCCACCGCTCCGGGCACACAGTGGGGGGTTGATTTTTGGGGGGGTTTCCCAGCTTTTGGAAGTGTTTGTCGTTGTGGCGATGGATTCTGCCAGGCAACTTCCTCCTCGTCTCCCTCCTCCTCCTCTTCCTCTCTGGTTGAAGGCTTGTCAGGATGGAAGCACCACCATGGAGCACGGAGATGCCACCCAGTTCCTCTGGAGAAGCCGTCCTGATCCTCCTTCTGACCAGCCCAGCTCATTAATCCTGGGATTCTGGGGGTGCAGGAGAGACCCCAACCTTCCAGCTGCTCCAGCAAAGAGGTCATGGACCAAGCAGGGCCCCCAGGACAGCCAGGAGTGCTTCAGCATCCCAGAGATCTCCTCACCTCTCGCCAGCTGTTTTTTGGGAGTGGCTGGACACGCTGCCAGGAGCGATTCTGAGCCATCCCCCTCCAGGAATGGACCTTTCCTGGAGCAGCAGGACATCCCAAAGCGAGGCAGACACGCTGGGACAGCCTTTGGTACATCCTCAGCTGGAGAGGAGCTTTTTGGGCTGTTTTCCACAACTTCTGTGTCCTGCAGCCACTGGGACCTCCCTGCCTCTCCCACCTTCCCTGAAGAGACGGAGCTCCAGGAGCAGACGGATACCAGGTCCAGATTCCGTGGGACAAGCCACGGCAGACATTCCCAGAATCATCTGTCACCCCACATGTGCTGCCAACAAACCCGTTGGGGACCCATCACCCCAAAACCACGGTGGGGTCACCCCAATTTGCCCTCACAGAGGGGTAAGCCCCTGGTTTCAGTTTGCACCTGGGGTGAAATGCCATGGAAAATCCATGCCTGGAAAGGTTCTGCAGCCTCGGGAGCAGCAGAAGTTGTGCTGGCTCCAGCCTTGGAGGATTCCAAGAGTAGATGAAGCCTTGGGCTCTGACCCTTCTGCAAGCAGGAAATTTGACCCAAGCTGAATTATCCCAAACTCATCTTTTCTCCTCATTCCTCCCTCCACCTTCTCCCCATCCCAGCATAAATCCAGGAAGGGGATTCAGTCAAATGGATCCTCACCCCAAGGACACCCCAGGACACGAGTCCCTCTCACGGGGCAGGTGGGACACGGGGACAGCAGTGGCAGTACCTGGCAGGTTGAACTGCTTCTGCTGGCGCGGGCACTGCGGGGACGGGTGCAGCGGGGACGGGGGGGTGGCACTGGGTGGCAGCGGCGGGGCCGGTGAGGACGGCGTGGACGACGTGGTGGACGAGGGGTTGCTGCTGGAATCTGGCTGGTAGGGCACCGGAATGTGGTCCTGTGGGACACAGGGAAGGAGGGAATAGAGAGGAGCCGGTGAGGGCAGTGCTGGTCAATGCCACCACAGGTGACAAGTGGATCATCCCACCCGTTTCTTCCAGAAGTCCCAGAAAACACCCAGCGCTTTTTCCAAAACCGTTGGTGTTCCCCAAGGCCATTTCCCACCATATATTGGCTCCTTTCCTACTCTCACCCCCAGATGAGGGTCCCCAAATCTTCTGGCTCTGCAGAGCCATGGCCACCAAGGCCAGAATTGGGGCCACAACCCTGGGGCTTGGTCCTTGGGGACAACAAGGTCCTGGCAGCTCCTGCTGAGCTCCTTGGAGCCAAACCCCAGGGCCTTGCAGGGAGCAGAGGGATCTGGAAGGAGCAGCCAATGCATCCCAAGAAATTCCTCATCGTTCCTTGACTCCTCCCAGTCAAGGCCAGCAATTTTGGGCCTGCACTGGGATGGGAGGGAAGGGACCACCAAGAGCCAACAGGCAGGAGAACCTGCTTGGATATCTTGGACCCAAAACGAAAAATCAAAGTCAAAACTTCCCCCCTTGCTGCCCAACCTGGAGCTGCTGAACAGGGTCTGAGCAGTGCCAAGCACTCCCATCCCCAGGGAATTTCCCTTCAAGGTTAAAATATCTGCACGAGCCTTCCCCAGCAGGTGATTTTGTCCTAATTAATTAACTCTTCAATGAGCTGGGCTTTCCAGGAAGCCCATATTGGTCATCATTCCATGCTCAACAATCTTGGCCACATAAATTCCTTTTTAAGCAACCAGCAAAGGTCACAACAAAAGGATTTCACGGCAGGGCTGGAATTAGAGGATCTTTAAAGTCCCTTCCAACCCAGGCCATTCCATGATTTTATCCAGGATATTTCTAAAGAAATGCTTTTAGAAACACCAAAATTAGAAGGGGGCCCCGCTGACATAAGAACATTTATAGGGGAAACTTCAACCTGAATGGGAGTGCTCAGGTCAAAAGCTTTCTGCACCACCCCATAACAACAAAACCAGAGCAGATCCCTGCACTGAGGAATTCCTAAAGAGATTTGGGTTTAAAATCAACGTCTCCAGGCGCATCTTGGTGCCCAGACTTTTCCCAGAGCCAGGAGATGCTGAGGGCTGGAGGAGCTCAGCCAGGCTTTGGGAATTCAGGGTTTTGATGATCCATTCCCCGCCACATCAGTGATACCCCCTCTTCTTGAGCACTTCCAGCCTGCCAGCCCCACACCCTGCCCTTCCTCTGAGGAATTTTCCACTGGAGGCCAACAGGCTCTAAATTCCTTCAGAACCAGCCCTGTGATGGGTTTATGGTATCAGTGCTGAGCAGGAGTGAGCCAGGTGCTCTGCCAGGTCTGGCTTGAGCAGCTTCGCCAGGGACAATCCAATTCCAGGCTGGTTTTATTTGCAACAGTAAATTTGTTATTTATGGAAGGCTCTGCTGGTAGCAGAGACCTCAAACCACCCCAAATTCAGCTTGGACCTGGAGGCTGAGAGGCCACAATGGAGCAGGACCAGGACAGCGGGACCCAGGCTGTTCTGAAGTGCTGATCCCATTTTATTTTTAAAAGAAATGACCTTACTGGAACATCCTTCCGTGTCCAGGGAAGGGAACGGAGCTGGGAAGGGGCTGGAGCCCCAGGAGCGGCTGAGGGAGCTGGGAAAGGGGCTGAGCCTGGAGCAAAGGAGGCTCAGGGGGGACCTTGTGGCTCTGCACAAGTCCCTGACAGGAGGGGGCAGCCGGGGGGGTCGGGCTCTGCTGGCAGGGAACAGGGACAGGAGGAGAGGGAACGGCCTCAGGCTGGGCTGGGGAGGGGCAGGGTGGATATTGGGAACATTTCTTCACGGAAAGGGTGGCCAGGCACTGGCACAGCTGTGCAGGGCATGGTGGAGTCATTTAACAGCCCTGTGGATGTGACACTTGGGGACAGGGGTCAGTGGTGGCCCTGGCAGTGTGGGGGGAACAACTGAACTCAATTTTCTTTAGAGATCTTTTCCAGCCCAAACAATTCCATGATTCTCTGAAAAGCTGTGGATGTTTGGGTGCAGGGGGTCCTGTGCCAAGGTTCTCAGGGCTCACCTTGTTGAGTTTGTTGGTTTTGGGGAGCGTTTGGCTGACGTGCAGGTCCGAGTACCGGGGGGGCTTCCTCAGCGGGTTGTTGATGTCGCAGGGCACCGACTCTGTCCGGACTAACCTTGCTGGATTAAGAAGGGAGAGAGGGAAAAGGGGATGGAGAGGAGGGGGAGAGACAGGGAGAGACATCAAAGCTCTGCGGGAGCGCCCGGGGTCACCCTGTGCTTGCAAACCGCTCTCCAAAGCGATTCCCGCGGCACTTCCAGCCTGGCATGGCAGCTGAACTTCGGGATCCTCCTGCACCCCGGCCACAGCCAACCCCCCCCAAGGGCGTGAGGCTGCAGTTTGGGGGCTCCAGCAGCTGCCACGGCCCCTCCTTGAGCCGGGGCTCGGCCAGCACAATCCTGTTCCTTGCCGGAGCTTTTTGGGGTGGAGGGAAGGAGCCGGCTCAGAACGCTCTCAGCAGGGAGATTCTTTTTTTTGGGGGGGAAGCCAGCCTGAAAGTTAAGGGGGGTAAGGAATGGTTTGACTCCAAAACAACGGATTTAAGAGCTGGGTCTGGGGGGTTTTTTGGGGTCGGGAGGTATTTCAGTGACGCTGAGGCCACCCCAAAGCCATGCTGCTCCTGAAACACACAGCGGGCAGCTCTGGCTCTTGCAACATCACAGCCCTAAATCCCAATTCCTGCCCATCCCAGGAGCCCGCCTGCTCCCGGGACGGGACGGTGCCTTCCCTGCCTGCCCGGCAGGGTTTGCAGCAGCTCCGAGCCTGACGGGGGAGGGGGGGGGGGGGGTCTTCAGCCGCTTCCACCCAAATTTCCTGCAAGCGAGGGCGTGGGGGTGGAGTGGAGGCTGTAAAATTGTCCCCTCCGAGGTGCCACCAGCACAATCCTTTCTTTTCCCCGGGATTAAGCCAAGGAGCGGGTTTGGGGGGGTATCTAACACAAAGGAACAGCTTCAAGAGCTCAAAGTTCAAGGCAAAAGCGATTGGAAGCGTTTCCCTCAGGCCGTCGCGGTCCTCTGGCCAGCAAGGGAGCCAAAATCTGGAAGAAAAGAGGTGGGAAGCGCCGCCCCGTCGTCCTGCTGCACAGTTCTGCCTGTCTCTCTGTGGATTTTAGGCCGGGCTCTCCCGCAGGAGAGAGGGGTAAGGCAGCTCCAAAAGCACCACGAGCATCCGCAGGGCCACGGCCGCGTCCCCGGCGCGGGGACCCCGCATGCACCGGGAGGTTCGGGGTCCCACATCCGCCCTGAGCTCTCGACAGAAGCAAAAGGCTAAAACCTGGTTGGACTTACCCCGTGCGGTGGGGAATCTGAAAAGAAAAGGAGGCAGGGGGAGGGTGGGTGGAAGTGGTTTGCAATGCAAATCTGCCTCGCCCCGACCGGCTCGTCTCCCTACAAGCGGAAAAAACGGTGGGTAACATTTCCCCGGAGCGCCCAAGCGGTTCGGGAGCCTCCGTCCCGCCGGGGACCCCGCCAGGGTCCGGCTCCCGAATCGCCCGGGGGGCTCTTGAAAGCTTTACCCGCTGGCAACACCCCCGGAGGCACAGAGCGGGGGGACAGAGGGCCTTACCTCCGCGGTGGATGATCAGCAGGTGACACGGAGGGGCCTCTTTGGTGCATTTGTTGTGGCACTTGAGCCTGGCAGGGGACAGAGAGAAAGGAGTGACAAGGGGACAGGGATGGATGGAGCGACAGGATAAAGGGGAATGCCTTCCCGCTGCCAGAGGGCAGGGATCCGTGGGATTTGGGGAAGGAATTGTTCCCTGGGAGGGTGGCACAGCTTGAAGCTGTGGCTGCCCCTGGATCCCTGGCAGTGCCCAAGGCCAGGTTGGACATTGGGGCTTGGAGCAGCCTGGGACAGTGGGAGGTGTCCCTGCCCAGGGCAGGGGTGGAATGGGATGAGCTTTAAGGTCCCTTCCACCCCTGGTCATTCTGTGACGGATCTCAGGGCTTTTCCCCCCTTTCCTCCCGGGAAAGTGACCGGATACGAGGCTTTGGTTGTTCACTCTGCCTGAGTGAACCCTCCCGGATCCCTGCTTCCCATAATTCCCAAGCAGCAGGCTCAGGGATAAGGAACAACACGGGATGCACATCCTGGATAATCAGGAGGGGCTGGCTGGCGGGACACAGGGGCTGCACACCCTCGGGGAGCGCATCCATCCCAATGGAGTGACACAGAAATTCCCAAACCTCGGGGCTCTGCCCAGCTCCCCCTTCCTTTGCCAGCTGGGGGGGGGGGGCAGCCAGGCTTGAGGACGCCCCAAATTGTCATTTCTGCCAGCGGTGGCTGCAATAAAAGGAGCAGAGGCCTGCGCTGGGGGAAAAGGTTTACTGGAAGGTGGGACAGGATGAGCTTTAAGGCCCCTTCCAGCCCAAACCATTCTGTGATTCCATGAAACCCCCATTCCCACCATCCTGCTGCTGGATGCTTAATTAAATTCAGGAGCAGTGGAGGGGGAGGAAGAGGCTGGCCTGGCCCCTGGTGTGTCCCTGTCACTGTGCCCTCCCCTCCTGGCTTTATTGAGGATATTTAGCCAAAATAAAGAGAGGATTTACAGCCTCTGGATAGTCTGCGGAGCTTTTCCCGGTTTGTGGAGCCAGGGCAGGAGTCTGGAGGGCTTCACCCCCGGGTCATGCATACAGGCATAGGCAGACTCCCAAATCCTTCCCATTCCTCCTTAATTAAGGATGGAAATGCATCCCCAGCTCAGTGCTCTGCCAGGCCGGCAGCAAGCCACGGGGGAAAAGGGAAAAAGGAGGAAAGGATTTATCAAAACAAGGGGAAATAATGGGGGGGGGAAAAAAAAAAAAAAGGAACGGCAGCTTCAAGTCAATGAGCTGGGTAATGAAAATTCAGGAGCTGCCCGTGTTAGCTTTTATTACAAAGCTGTTCCTAGAGGGAAAGGCAGGAATTAATTTGGGATTTGAGGCTTGGGGGGTTTGGGGTCCAGTTGTTTGTTTTACCTGCCGGTTCCCCTCTGCTTTGTGGGGAAAGCAGCGCCGGGGCAAGGCTGGAACAAACCTAAATACCTTGCGTCCACTCCCAAATTCTGGCTGCCAGGAAATGGACTTGCTCTTTTCTGTGGGATTACAGGGAGCAGGATTGGCACAGCCAGAGCCGCAGCGTCCCTGCTCCTGGTCAGGAACCAGGCACAACATCCCATCCCTTCCCATCTCCCTCACGGAGAGCTCGCAGGAAAAGCCTCCAACTCCTCGAGCACGGCTACAATGGGAATCACCCCTTTAAAATCCCTGGGTTTGATGCCACCCCTTCCAGAAAAGCCTCACCAGCTGTGCAAGTAACCGAGCGCAGCTCGGCAGGTTTAAATCCCAATTTACCAACTCATCAGCGCTTAATCAGCGGCAGCAGCGCTCGTTAGCGCTCGGTTACCCGCGGACAATCGCACATTCCCAGCTGCCAGCCCTAGGAAAGGCAATCCCGGCTCCGGCAGCAGCTTCCCCCGGTGCCGCTGGCTGCACGGTTCTGTCCGAGGCTGGGCTGGGGCAGATTTGGAGCAGCTGAAGCAGCCCCAGCCTCCGCCTCGCTGTTTTCCCGGTCCTGTCCCGTTTTACCCCCTCTCCTTCGCACCGTGGATTCACCGGGCTGGGCTGGGTGGGCTCCGCAGGGCCACGACAAGAGGTGCCACAGAGGTGCCCAAAACTTGGCAGAAATAGAGGCTGCAGCCCAAAACTGTGGGCAAAACCCACTCGATGCCCAGAGCTATCCCTGCCTGGTCCAGCACATGCACCCCCCATGTCCTGCAGACAATTCCACAGGGAATCTCCATAACGTGGGGAGCTAAAGCCAGGCTTAGGGAAGGGGGGACTGTCAGGATCTGACTCAGAGCTCTGGAGCTCTGGAGCGAGCAGAGCCGAGGTCTGGCGGGCACATCCTCCCCGAGGACCCTGATCCCAGCCCAGACCCAACCCCAGCCCTGCTTTGGGGCGTTATTCACCCGATCCCACGTCTCATTAAAGCTTCCTGGGAGGATGAGCTGGCGAGAGCCTGGTCGGGCTCTCCGTGCCCGAATCCCTGCTCGGTTCCGCCACCAGAACCCTGATTATCCCCTCACAGTTTTAAGGAGGGACACAAACAGCTCCGGCACGGCGCCGTACTTGCAGTTTTTGCACTTTAAGCCGAACAACATTCCCTTCCCGCAGACGGTGCAGGTCTGAGACATCCAGTACTTGGTGGAAAACCTGTGGAGAGAAACACGGGGAGAGTGGGCGGGGAGAGCTCGCTTATCTCCCGAGCCCGGCTTTATCCTCTCCCTGCTGCCCTCAAACCGTGCTGCAGGTGTTGAGGAATTTTTCTAGGGATGCCAAAACACCAACCTGAGCCCCGCTTTGGGTGTGGAGAGCTGTTCCAAAGGGAATCCGGTCCCAACTCGCTGTGATTCCCCGGCCTTGCCCATCCCAGGCACCCCCCAAAACCCCTCCCTGCCCTGGGCACCGGCGTTCCCAGCCCCTTGGGAAGCAGCTTCCCATCAAACAGCAGTGCTGAGACTCTTCCCAGTGCTTTTCCCTCTTCAGGGAGATATGGAAGGGCGATAATCCAGACATGGGGAATTTGCTGAAGGTCACGGATAAGACACAGCTTTTATTGATAGCGACTCGAGCCTTATCTCAACCAGATCTGAACTGAAATGGAATTGAAATGGGCTTGGAGGACAGCGCAGCCCAGAAAGAGTGGGAATGTCCCCAATCTCCGTGTCCTGGAGCAGAGATGGAAAGGGGGATGCTCATCCCTCATCCCCCAGCCTGGCGCGGCAGTGGGGTGGGCGTACCTGTGTTTTATGGAGTTTCCTAAATCCCGACGAGGGATCTGCGGGGACCAGCGAGGCACTGACAGCGTATCTGCAGGGAGAGACCGGGAAAACCAGCACTGGTAACAAAATCGAGAGCTGGGATTCGAGTTTTTTGGGAAGGGGAGCAAAGGATGCGGACAAAAATCAAATTATGGGATTTTCCTGCTCTTTCCCCTTGGAATGCCTCACTGAGCTCCCTGTCTGGAAAGTAGGAGACCCCTGGGCTTTGTGGGTGTGTGGGAATAGGGGTCTCCTGTCCCAGATCCCATCACCCAGTTTGGAACAGGGAGAGGATGCATCCCTGTGCAGGCAGGGCGGAATTGCGAAACCTTTGGAATGGCATCACGATGTCCAAACAGGAAAGGGAAAATAAAGCTGGAACGGCCCCATCGTCAGTTTTTAATAAGACATCGCGGCTTGAGGTGGCAGCTGAGGAAAAGCTGAGTGCCAGCCACTCCAAAGGTGATTCCACTCGCATTCCAAGGGGAGAACAGAGCTAAAAGCAGGCCCAGTGCTCTCCTTCCAAGGGAAAAGGAAGGAGAAGGCTAAGGAAAAAGCGGGAAGTTCATTGGCACCGCTGGAGCAGGAGGGTGATCAGGAGCGTGGCCATGCTTGGATTCCACATCCTCCTTCAGCCTCAGCAAGGGTGGAAAAGCTGCTCCTCCTCCTCCTGCTGCTCCTCTTCCCGCTCCTCCCGGCCACGGGAAAGGTCCTGCCCCGCAGGATGCTCAGCCCCGGGAGCGGGTCCGTGCCGGGATCCTAAGGCTGGATTTCCACTCAGGGATTCGAGAGGTTTCCCAGGCACCAGCGGCGGCTCCCGGCTGTTTGCTCAGAGTGCCGGCAAATCCCTGGCTAAACAGGCGCTGGATATTATCCCTGGGAGCGGGGAGAGCTGCTGTTTGCTTTAATATCCCATTTTAATATCGCGGCAGGCACGCGGCTCTAATTGCGCTCGCCGGCTGAAGGTTACATTTACATCCCGCTCCCCGGGATAGAAATCCTGGGAGCATCCCAAGCTGATCCGGCTCCAGCACCTCCGGCCAGCGGCGGCTCCGGATCCTTCTCCCCCTCTGGTCATTCCACAGGCAGAGGCAGCAATTGAGATGTCAGGACCACGGGATCGTGGAATGGGTTGGGTGGGAAGGGACCTTAAAATCATCCCATCCCACGGCCAGGGGACACCTCCCACTGTCCCAGGCTGCTCCAAGCCCCAATGTCCAGCCTGGCCTTGGGCACTGCCAGGGATCCAGGGGCAGCCACAGCTGCTCTGGGCACCCTGTGCCAGGGCCTGCCCACCCTCCCAGGGAACAATTCCTTCCCAATATCCCATCCAGCCCTGCCCTCTGGCAGTGGGAAGCCATTCCTTGTGTCCTGGCTTTATCCACCCATGTAAAAAGTCGCTATCCCAAATTTTTACAAGCTCCCTTCAAAGCCAAGGAGGGGAATTCACCTTCCCAGCGCCACATTGCCAATATTTTTGGTATTTTCTCACCAGCCTTTGTGACAACCCAGCATCCCTCCACTACCTCCGCATCCACCACCTCCCAGGGGTGGGAATTTGGCCCACAAATCCCAGAGGTGATGCTCTAACGAGTGACCCCTCTCTGCACGGCCTCATCCCTCCCCCCTCACTAAATCTCTAAACCAGATCTCAGTTGTCATCATCGCCCCTCCCTGAGGAGCCGAACAGCCGGGCGAGAGCAGCTCCTCTCCCAGAATCAAATCACAACCTCCGCGTTATCAGCCACAATTTATTCCCGCTAACTTTCGGCTGGCCTCAATTAAATCCTGCCAGCCCGGCGAGGGGGAGAGGGGATGGAGGCAACGGCGGCCGCTGAGCCTTTTAATTACTTTCTAAATGTGCTCGCTGCAAAAATGTATTGAAGTGTAGCGGGGATTTTGACCTCGTAACATAAATGAGCCCGACGTGACTCGCAGCTAATTACCTTCATTAGCGGCAGCGAGCCACGGAGGATCGCGGCGTTTAACAATAGAGCCGCTGTTGGCAGGAGGGAAAAGCAGCGGAGCGGGGCAGGAGAGCAGGGAAAGGCACCAGGGATCAGCCCCGAGGGTTTGGGGCGCTCTGGAGTTAATTGGGGATTCTCCCCTTTACCCGGATTCCCACCCGGGGGAAAAGCTCGGGGGGGATGCCCGGGGGAAAGGTGGAGGTGCAGCAGCCTCCCCCCAGCACCGCAGGAATATTCTCCCTGAAACCCCCTCAAATTGCCACAATTAGCGTTAATTACAAGGGGGAAAGAAACCCGTGAGCGCGTCTTGTTTCAGGGTGGGGGGGTTTGGCTTTGTTGTGGGGACCCCGTGATGGAGAAGGGGCAGCGGGATCGGATCCTCGCAAGCTTCGGAGCGTGACAGCGGCTGCCTCTGCCTCATCCTCCCTCTCTCCCTGTTCCCTCCCCCCTCCGCAGCTCCCCGGAGCTGCCCCCGCCCCATTGATGTCTCCCGCCTCCCGCTGCCCCCGTGCCAGTCGTCACTGAAACCTTGATCACCAGCAGCCTCCTGCCTGCCTCGAAAATCCCAACTCTCCCGGCCGTAATTCCCCTGGCGTAATTCCCCCCTCTCTCCCGCTCCGAGCTGACGTTTCGTGGGCACGAGCGGAATTCCGCAGGGAAGAGCGCGGCTGGCACCCCCTGAGCAGCCCCATGGAGACTTCCCCCGGTCACCCACCCCATTCCTGCCTCCCGAGGGGTTCCCAAAAGCCAAACCCCGCTCCCCGGCGCGGTGGCGCTGCCAGGGAATGCCACCCTCCATCCAACACCGCCGTGTTTGCCTTCGCCGCTCCGGCAAAGGTCAGGGCTCCTGCTCCGCGCGGCACAGCTCATCCCAAAATCAACAGCCGCGCTTGATGGGATCAGCTGTGCCAGGAGGAGAGCCGGGAAAGGGGAAACCAACCGGGCAGAGGGTGACAGCCACCTCCGGCGTGTCCCTGACAGGCGACACGGCAGCAGAGCGCTGCCACCCCGCTCGCCGGCGCTGACGGGCAGCTGTGACAGCCAGCGCCGCTCCCTGAGTGGCACCCGCGCGCCTCGGAGGGGACGGCGACGGCGGGGCCACCTTGGCCGTGACGCCCTCGCTGCCCCCGCTGCCACCCCGGCAGCTCCGCGGTGAATTCCTGGGCATGTCCTGCATGGAGAAAAGCACCTGGAGCTTCCCTACTTCGTTATTTTGGGGTCGCACCCTCCTTGGGGTGGGCGGTGATGGCCTCAGCGAGCCCCAAACCCTCACCAAGGACACCTGGAGCATCTTCCAGGGGTGGCGGCGGTGCCGACCCACACGGATGGGGACTGTTTCGTCCCAATTCCCCCTTCCTCGTCTCCTGGCCCCTTTCTGGATGCCGGGGAATTGGTGTGAGCACGTTATCCATCACGGAGACAGCCTGATGAACAAACCCCCCTTCTCCTACTACAGCAAACAGCGTCGGGAGGTGTTCACATTATGAATGGGACGGATAAAATCGATGGAAGTGGCTCGGGAAAGAATCCCGGGATGAGTCACTGCAAAGCCAAGAAATGGCCAGGAGACTTTGCAGTTATCCCAGACACCCCAGGCTGTCACCAAAATGCTCCCAGGATGGGGGAGCCCCATGGAGAGATAAAGGGGAGACCCTGGGGTGGAGCCTCTTTCCAGAAGAGTTCAACAACAAAAGATACCCAGGATTGGGAATATCTCCACCACCGGGCAAAAATCCCAGTCTAGAGGCAAATCATAATATCCATGGAATGGTTTGGGTAGGAAGGGACCTTAAAGCTCATCCCATCCCACCCCTGCCACGGGCAGGGACACCTCCCACTGTCCCAGGCTGCTCCAAGCCCCAATGTCCAGCCTGACCTTGGACACTGCCAGGGATCCAGGCTTCCCTGGGAAACCTGTGGCAATTGCAGGGACACTGTCCCAGTATGTCCCCACCATCCTGAGTTTACTTCCCACGTGGTCCCAGCTGGGAGCCGAGCACCCCAGGGAGATGCTCTGTGGCAAAGTCCCTTCATGAGACACCTCTGGCCTTGCTTGTGCTGCTTTTAGGGCCGAAACAGGATGGGAGAGATCCCAGAGCAGCTGCTCCAGCAGGTTTCCCTTCCCATGTAAATCCATGCAGGATTCAAGCTGCAAAGGGCATCACTACTGCCTCCGTTAGTGCACGTGGCAAATACTCCACACGGAATCTGGTGTGGTGGGAAGTGTCCCTGTCCCTGCAGGGGGTAGAATGGGATGGTCCTTAAGGTCCCTTCCAACCCTGGGGATCACGGCCAGGTCCAGTGGGTGGAAGGATGATCCAGGATAGATCCGGAAGGATGATCCAGGATAGATCCAGCAGGATGAAAGCGAACCTGAGCCGGAGTAGAGGGGATCATCCAGAGCAGGGGCTGTTCCCAGAGCCCCTCTCCAGTAAGGAAAGAGTCCAAAGGGACTCTCTAATCGGGGCAGTTCCCCTTTGCAGGGTGACAATCCCATTTATCCAGATCAAATGTTACCTTCAGCTGGCTTAGAGCCTCACATCGGGATTTCCTCCCCCCTACAATTCCCAGCCTCACTGGCTCAATTAGGCTTATCCAGACAAAGCTGTGCCCTCCGACTCCACTGCCGGGGTGGGAAACCCTCGGCAGCCTGGCTGCCAGCTGTGGCCAGATGTGGCTGCTGGGAGCTGCCAGCTGTGCTACCAACACAGCTGGGGAGTGCTCCTGTGCAGGGCAGGCCCAGGGAGGAGAGAACCACTTCTGGGGTGGGCCCCAAGAGAGGAGGTTCCCTTGGGGAAGTCCCCTCCTGGAGGTGGTTGGGGCTGGGACAGCGTTAGGGAGAAGTGTCCCCACACAAAGCCACCCCTGGCACTGGGAATGGGGTGACCACGGAGAGGGGGCACGGTCTGGGTGGCACTGGCTGCTTCCCCACGTCACCTTCAACACCGGCATCGTGTCCAGCAGAAAAGCTGGGTTTAGGGCTCTGGGATTCCCACCCTGACCCACTGGACATGATCCTGGATCCCTGTCCACCAAACCTACCTGAGGTCAGCCCTCCAGGGGCTCTTTCACAGATGCTTCAGGGGCTGGGAGGGCTTAAGGAGCTCTGGTGGCATCTCAGCACTTGTCACTTGGCCATCCCTGGCTGGGATCCCACTCATGCTCCCACCATGAACTGCAAATTCCTTGCTCACCAAGCCGAGAGGGAGAGGCAGGAGCGGGATTCAGGAGATTCCCCCAGGGACACGGCCAGAGCAGCAGTGCCGTGGGTGGGGTGGAGCTGTCACACAGGACTGGGCTGAGGGCCCCGGCAGGGAGGGAGGGGACATCCCTGGAGACCCCATTAAACCAGGGGTTCTACAACTTCCTCCAGAGGGCCAGCTCTGATCTCTGCTCCCTGGGACAGGCAACAGCTGGAGCTGTGTCAGGAGGTTTAGGTGGACATCAGGGAAAGGTTCTTCCCCCAGAGGCTGCTGGGCACTCCCCAGGGAATGGGCACGGCCCCGAGGCTGCCAGAGCTCCAGGAGCGTTTGGGCAGCGCTGCCAGGGATGCCCAGGGTGGGGTTTTTGGGGTGTCTGGGCAGGGCCAGGAGCTTGGCTGGATGGTCCCTGTGGGTCCCTCCAGCTCAGGATATTCCATGATCCTGTGTTCCCCCCAGCCTGGTTTGTGCTGCTGGAGAAAGAGGCTCCTTCTGCAGCTCCCAGCCCTCGTGCTCTGTGCAAATCCCTTCCCATCAGGACAAAGGGGTGTTAAAAATCAGAGGGAAGCATCCAAACCTGCTCCCAACCTGGGTCAGGGATGACTCCGATGGGAACGTGCTCCTGCCAGGAGCAGCAAGGTTGGGGAAAAGAAATCCTGGAGAGACGGCCAGGGAGGGACGGGGCCTCGCTGGGCTCCCCTCACCCATCTCCAGCTGACAACGACAACATTTTTTGTGTTTCTGTGCTTAGGGAAGTAATTCCACGGCAATCCAGAGCATCTGAGTGCTGCTGTGCTGCTCCCACAGGGGGAACAGGGAAGAGGGATTTTTACAAAATTCCATGGGGATGGGATATAGTGGAGAGCTCGGCTGTTGAACCACCACAAGGATGGGGACAGGGAATCCTTGGGATGCAGGGAGGGCTTGGAGCAACCTGCTCCAGTGGGAGGTGTCCCTGCCCATGGAAGTGCTCCCTTCCAGCCCAAATCATTCCACGATTTTGCTCCCTACAAATGTCTGCCCTGCTTGGCATAACTCCCACACGGATGTTGATCCTGCAAGGACCAAACAGCTCTGCTGATGCCGAAACCTCCTGGCAGGGATCAACCAGCTGGGGAAACCCAGCTCCCATCCAGCTTGGAAAACATTCCCAGCAGCCAGGGAAGACGGAGGGAAATGAGAGGAGACACCTCTCCAGCAGTGTTAGCCACTTGCCAGCCCATCACTTCCCATCACATCCCGCTCCGGCGGTGCCACGTTCCATCAGGATGTCACACCGCGGGATGTAATCAACACTGAGGCGTGAGGAAAACTAATCCGAGGAGACACGGCTGGGAATGGGGTTTGGGCTGTGGTTTCTGCTCTGTTGGTCCAGGCTGGGAGCTGAGCTCAGACAATTCCCATGAGGGAAACAGCAAGGCAAAAAATCCCCCTCGCCCCGGGCAAATCCAGAATCGGGTGTTGGATATCTCTGGGAATATCAGTATCGTCTGCCTGCAGGGCTCCTGCCAGGTGCCACTGTCCCCAAAGCCAAGGGGAGAGGGGGAAAATCCAGCAGGAATGGCTGGATGAGTCCTCAGTGATCCCAAACTGCAGGGGAAGGGAAGGGAAGGGAAGGGAAGGGAAGGGAAGGGAAGGGAAGGGAAGGGAAGGGAAGGGAAGGGAAGGGAAGGGAAGGGAAGGGAAGGGAAGGGAAGGGAAGGGAAGGGAAGGGAAGGGAAGGGAAGGGAAGGGAAGGGAAGGGAAGGGAAGGGAAGGGAAGGGAAGGGAAGGGAAGGGAAGGGAAGGGAAGGGAAGGGAAGGGAAGGGAAGGGAAGGGAAGGGAAGGGAAGGGAAGGGAAGGGAAGGGAAGGGAAGGGAAGGGAAGGGAAGGGAAGGGAAGGGAAGGGAAGGGAAGGGAAGGGAAGGGAGTTGGCTGCAAACCCTTCTCCAAGAGCTGAGCAGGAAGAATGAGTGGAAGACCCCAAAACAAGCCAGAAAGGTGACATTTCCGGAAAGGAAACAAGGGAAAAACCCAGGGAAGGGAAGGTGACAGAAATGCAGCCTGGATGTGGAGCTGGAGGAAGATTTTAGGTGAGGAACAAGAGGCAAGGGGACCTCGACTTGGCTGGGAATCACTCCCAGCAGCTGCCATGTGTTTCCAGGGAAGTTCTTGGGCCAAGAGCCACGCCTGGCTTGGAAAAGCTTCAATCCCTGTGGAATTAATCCCAGCACTGGTCTGGGACTGGGAAATGAGGGACAGGCTGTTCCTCCCGGACCAGCAGCACTGCGCTGGGTCAGCTCCGAGAGCCAAACCCAGTGAGTGCCAGCAGCAGCATCTCCCAGGAGAGGAGAAGGGATCAGGGCTGGCTCCTGGGATCAACTCCATGGGGTTTGCACCAGGCCTGGCTTCCCAAAACTCCACATCAGCTCCAAATGCAGGAAGCAGGAGAGGATTAAACACAGAGGTGAAACCGCGGCTGGGTTTACAAAGGAGCCCTCGGAAAAGTCACTTTTAGGTGACAGCTGGGCAGTGCCACCAACTCAGACAGCACAGAAACCTCCTGGCTTTCCCAAAACCCAGAAATAATCAACTTTTGGGGGGTTATCATTGCCAGAAGCACCCGCACATCCCCAAACACCAACACGAGGCACCTCCACAAGGGCTGGGCTCGTTCCACAACGCTCAAGCAGCACACTCCAGACCACTGACTCCAAAATCCCCCCAGTCCCATCCTCTGCTTGGCATCTCCCACCCTTCGGAAGAGGGATCCGAGGGGGCCACGGGGACTTACTTGCTGAGAAGGTGGCTTCGGTGTGGACGGGCGGGGTGGAGGGCAGGAAGGGTGGGTACCCCACGAAGAAGGAGCGCAGGGAGCGCTCGGAGAGGAGCGGGGAGCGCTGGGCTGGGATGTTCTCACAGCTCCCCACGCTGTTGTGGATCTTGAGGTTCAGGGGCTTGTTCTTCTTCTTGACTCTGGGAGGGAAAAGAGGAAAAAGGAGAGGAAAGTGACGGGAAAGGAGCTGGGGATGGGCTGGTGGCCCCTGTGGGGTGGGGGTGTGGCTGCATCATCTCCCATGTGATAATTAATCCCACTTCCCATCAAACGAAGGCAATTTTCATCAAGGAACATTCCAGAGCTTTTCCTCTTGAGAACCTGGGTGAGAAAAAAAGAATCAGCTGGTCCTAAAGTTCATCACGCCTGGCCTTGCTGACCTTGTCACATCCCCTGAATGATCACATTTAATGTCACTACATCAAGTTTAGAGCCCAAGCAAGGCTGGGCTGCAGCAGAACACGCGAGGAACCCCAGAAGATTCCCAGGAAGCAGCTCCTCAAGGCACAGGACTGTGGTGTGGGCACCCCTAAACACTGGGAGAAGCTCCTCAGAGATGAAATCCTGCGGAGCAGGCGGGGATGAGTCACCCACCTCTCCCTTCTCAGCCCATTTTTCCACACCGGGACAAGGACTGCTGGTTCGGATGACCCCAAAGCTGCGCCAGACTGGAAGGATTTGGGATGCAGAGTGTCAGTGCCAGCCCAGATGGGCCGGGCTGCGGGAGCCTGGCACTGCGGAGCCGCTCCGGCTCCACCGCTCCCACCCCGGCTACTGCGGAGAGAGGAGGAGAGGGGCAGCTCTGGGAATGGCAGCTCAGCCCTTGGGAGATGTGGAGGATTTGGGACAGAGATCCTTTGAGAACATCCTGGCAGGGCAACAGCTCAGGGTGGTCAAGGACCCCTGGAATGCTCTGTACAATCCATGCATCCCAGCTGGAACACTGCATCCGACTGTGTCCCAGCACTGGAGGGACCTGGAGCTGCTGGAGGAGTCCAGAGGAGGCCACGGAGATGCTCCAAGGGCTGGAGCCCCTCTGCTCTGGAGCCAGGCTGGGAGAGCTGGGGGTGCTCACCTGGAGAGGAGAAGGCTCCAGGGAGAGCTCAGAGCCCCTTGCAGGGCCTAAAGGGGCTCCAGGAGAGCTGGAGAGGGACTGGGGACAAGGCATGGAGGGACAGGACACAGGGAATGGCTTCCCACTGCCAGAGGGCAGGGCTGGATGGGATATTGGGAAGGAATTGTTCCCTGGGAGGGTGGGGAGGCTCCAGAGCTGAGCATCTCCCACCGCTCCCAGCGGTGCCCAGGGCATCTGGCCCTGCCAGGCGATAGGAAATGACCTCTTTAATGAGGAAAATTAAACCATCCTCTAATAAGTTAATTATTTCCTCACACAGGGAAGCTGCTGCCGTGTTTAGGGTGGCTGCAGGGACTTCTTTGGGCGCGGTGGGATCGGGATGGGGCGGATGGTTCCAGGCTGGTCCAGCTGCACGGCTCTCCTGGCTTGGAGCTCCCTGGGGTCAGCCCCACAGCTGATGGTCAGGAAGTCATGGATGGGTGGGAAGGGACCTTAAAGTGCGTTAAAGGACCTGGGCACGGACACCTCCCACTGTCCCAGGCTGCTCCAAGCCCCAATGTCCAGCCTGGCCTTGGACACTGCCAGGGATCCAGGGGCAGCCACAGCTGCTCTGGGCACCCTGTGCCAGGGCCTGCCCACCCTCCCAGGGAACAATTCCTTCCCAATATCCCATCTCATCCTGCCTGGTGGCCCCAAATCTTGCCCATTCCCTCCATTGCTGCTGCTCAATCCCAACCCAACCCCGGCGTCTCCACCAAAGATCCCAGTGCCGTTCCCCCGGCCCCGGCACAGCCGCAGCTCCCCCTGAGCTCAACCCCGGCCCGAAGCCCTTTCTGAAAGACAGTGATTAAGCACTAATCTCATTTTTTTTTCCACCCATAAATCAGTTCCAGACCAAATATTTACTGCGAGCATCATTTCCTCGCCAAGCAGGGCTGCTGACAGCTCTCATTATTAGGAAGGATGAGTGATTTTGGACAGAGAGAGATTTTTTTTTTCCTCTCTCTGTTTCTTCAGGAGAAGAAAAAATAATAAAGAATAATAAACACCGAGATCCAAGTGGGGAACTGGGCTGGCTGCCGGTCTCCCCATGGCCTTGATCTCCTGAGGGAGAGGATCTACTCCTGGAGAGGAGACTCCTCACCCATGGAAAACCCCCTGGCTTGGGGGGCTCACAGCAATGCTGTCCCCTGGTTTGGGAACAAGGAGTGCCTGAGGGACACGGAGCAAACCGAGCCCCGTTTGGGGCTTCTTGGGCTAAAAAGGGTCAAATACCGTCCTTGGGGCAGGGGTGGAGGATGAGGCCAGTCGGGGCACCCCATAAAGGACTTGCTGCCATGAGGGGTCATCCATCCATCCATGGATCCATCCCTTCATCCATCCACCCATCCCTCCATCCATCATCCATCCATCCACCCATCCATCCATCATCCATCCATCCATCCATCCATCATCCATCCATCCATCCATCATCCATCCATCCATCCATCCATCCATCCATCCATCATCCATCCATCCATCCATCCATCCATCATCCATCCATCCATCCATCATCCATCCATCCATCCATCATCCATCCATCCATCCATCCACCCATCCATCCATCATCCATCCATCCATCCATCCATCCATCATCCATCCATCCATCCATCATCCATCCATCCCTTCATCCATCCATCCATCCATCCATCATCCATCCATCCATCCATCCATCCACCCATCCATCCATCCATCATCCATCCATCCATCATCCATCCATCCATCCATCCATCCATCCATCATCCATCCATCCACCCATCCATCCATCCATCATCCATCCCTCCATCCATCCATCCATCCATCATCCATCCATCCACCCATCCATCCATCCATCATCCATCCCTCCATCCATCATCCATCCATCCATCCATCCATCCACCCATCCATCCATCCATCCATCATCCATCCATCCATCATCCATCCATCCATCCATCCATCCATCATCCATCCATCCAGACATCCATCCATCCATCCATCCATCATCCATCCCACATCCATCACTCCATCCATCCATCATCCATCCATCCATCATCCATCCATCCACCCATCCATCCATCCATCATCCATCCCTCCATCCATCCATCCATCCATCATCCATCCATCCACCCATCCATCCATCCATCATCCATCCCTCCATCCATCATCCATCCATCCATCCATCCATCCACCCATCCATCCATCCATCCATCATCCATCCATCCATCATCCATCCATCCATCCATCCATCCATCCATCCATCATCCATCCATCCATCATCCATCCATCCATCCATCATCCATCCATCCATCCATCCATCCACCCATCCATCCATCCATCCATCATCCATCCATCCATCATCCATCCATCCATCCCTCCATCCATCCATCCCTCCATCCATCCATCATCCATCCATCCATCCATCCATCATCCATCCATCATCCATCCATCATCCATCCACCCATCCATCATCCATCCATCCTCCTACACAGGTTGGAATGAGATGATCTTTGATCCCAAACCACTCCATGATTCTATAGATAGTGAGAGGAAAAGGGGAAATGGTTTTAAACTAAAAAAGGGGAGATTTTGATGGGATATTGGGAAGGAATTGTTCCCTGGGAGGCTGGGCAGGCCCTGGCACAGGGTGCCCAGAGCAGCTGTGGCTGCCCCTGGATCCCTGGCATTGCCCAAGGCAAACATTTCCATCCTCCCTTTGTTTACCCAAAGTGGGGAAAAACGTGCTGGAAACTCATCCCGGTCCTCCCAGACTAAATTCCCCATCCCAGCTGGGCAGGAGGAGCCCCATTCCCTGTGCCAGGCTCCCAATCCCGCAAGGACGGCAGTGGCAAAAAGGGGGATTTAAAAATAAAAATAAAAATATAAAAATAAAAATAAATAAAAACAACCAAGGAAAAACGTCATCCCAGTTCAATTTTCCATAGGGATAAAACCCAACACAACCCTGCTTCTGGAAAGGGAGGCAGGATTCCCTTGCTGCTGGGAATTTTGGCCGGATTAATCCCAGCTGGATCAGGAGGAACTGCCAAAGTGCAGCAGGAGATGGAACCGGGCCTCACCTCCCTGCTCAGGGCGGGGTTGGCCGTGCTAATCCCCCCATCGAGCGGCATTCCAGCCCTTCCCAGGAGCTGGAAAAGGCGGCTGCTCCCTCTAAACCATCGCTGGGATTAACGCGAAGCCCGGGAAGCGCAGGGAGAGCCGGAGGGGCCGTTTAGGTGGGTTTGGATGGTGCTGATCCCTGCCGGCCCCCGGGAAGGACCATTTCCCTCCAGTCCAAAAGGAGTCTCCAGGCGAGGCAGGAGTGGGGAGATGGTTATGGAGCAGATATTCCTTATTTAGGCTCCAAAGGGCTTTGAGGGAGCAGAGAGAACCGTGCCTGGTCCATCTCGAGGCTTGGAGCCCTCCAAAATCTGGGAAACACCCACGACAAATTCCTAAATCTGGACATCCCCCCTATTTTTTTTTTTTGCCACTCGGGTCCACTCTCCATGTTGTCCCACCCTCATTCCTGCTCCAGGAGGCTTGGAAGCCAGGTATTCCTGGGATTCTACCCCTCACTGCAGGTCCCGGGCTCCCCATCAGCACAATGGGATCAACCCCTGCGCCAAGCAGCCCCTGGCTTCCCAAACCTTTCCCAAAATCCGGGATCTCAGCCCTTCCCACATCGCGGCCCCGCTCAGCGTCCCCGCGCAGCTCCTCTCCTTCACCTCTCACCATCCCCTGACCCAGAATTCCTCATTTTCCTCCTTTATCCTGTGCATCCCTTGGTTGGGAGAGCCCAAACCAACCCCTCGAGGCAGAGTTCGTGGAGCATCGGGGCTAATTCCTGCCTCGGGATGCTCGGGAGAATCGCCGGGAGCGATTCCATGCTCAGAGAGGCGAATGCCGATGATTAGGGCCATAATTTCATGCAGGAATTTGCTAAATATATATTTTAAAAAAAAACAACAACAAAAAAAAAGCGCCCAGCGAGTTTGAAGCGTTTAATGCAAATCCCTTTAGGTGTCAATCCCGCCTGAATGGCTCATCCCCGCCTGCTCTGTGGGATCAGTCAAACGCTTATCACCGGCTTTGGGGGAAAAAAAAATAGAGGGTTTCAACAGGCGCTGAAAAACAGGAGCAGACACCGGGACAAAGGGCCCGTCACTCCTTTCGGGAGCCGGCGGGGAGAGCAGGGACTGACAGCGGCGTGGGGTGCGGGGAGGATCTTAGAGGATTTCCACAGAAAGGTGCCCGGGGAGGACACGGCTTTGCCCTGTTAGGATGTCCCGGCGTGGTTTAGCGGCTGGAAGAGGAGGATGTGCTGGGAGAAGCTGGAATATGAGCATGGGCACAGTGGGATCCATGCAGGGAGCAAGAATGCAGTGTTCACAGGGCTGTGGTGCTGCTGGAATGTGGCTCATCCCAAAAAGCATCCCAACCGTCCCCCAGCAGTGCTCATCCTCCATTCCCAACTCTTAAAAAACCCTGGAAATGGAGTCAGTACCAACGTGCTCTGCAGACATTTGTTGTCACTTCCATTCTTACTGCCATTAAAAAATAAAATAAATTCATTAAAACGGGTTTACTTTAAAATTTAGCCCCAAGACAGGAGCTGCCCCTGCAGGTGATGTTTTATTCACCACTTTGCTCCTCGCCAGCACACACCAATTTCCACGCAAGCGTTGCTCTTAAAGGAAGGGAAATAGAGGGGGAAACAAAACAAAAAATCCACTCATCAGTATTTCAGCTGCGAAGGATTAAAGATCGCCGCTGCCTGGCCGGGAGTGCACAGCCCCGGCCGGGATTCAGCCCCGAAGATTTATGGCTTTTTGGAGTGGTTTAAGTGCACGATCTTCCCGATTCAACCCAAGCAGGGAGCAGGTGAAGGGCTGCCCCTTCAGCAGGGCAGGCGGCTCCAGCAGCAGCTGCTGGAAGGGCAGAAAAAAGGAGGAAAAGCCTCAAATTCACTCTGGCATTTTTTCATGCAAGAAATACGGAATGATTTGGTTGAAAGGGAGCTTGAAGAGTGTTTTATCCCCAACCCTGGCAGGGACACCTCCCACTGTCCCAGGCTGCTCCAAGCCCCATCCAACCTGGATCCTCCCAGGGATCCAGGAGCAGCCACAGCTGCTCTGGTAATTCCATCCCAGCCCCTCCCCACCCTCACAGGGAACGATTCCTTCCCAATCTCCCATCCATCCCTGACCTCTGGCAGTGGGAAGCCATTCCCTGTGTCCTGTCCCTCCATGCCTTTTCCAAAGCCCCTCTCCAGAACTGCCACTTCTTTTCCCTTCCCGTTCCCATATTGGCACATAGATGGCAAAATCTGACCTTTTCCTTCAAGGATTCCCCAAATAAACCATAAAAAACACCCCTGGATAAGGAGTCTGAGCATTCCCAAACAGGCCTGGGGAGCTGGGATCAAGTCCAGCATGGCTGGAGCCATCTCAGCCAGGAAAGGAGGCACCAGGTCACCTTTGGCACCGGGATAAACACAGAGCTCCTGTGCCTGGTGCATTCCCACATCCCAAATCCCCATGCAGCGAGGATGGCACCAGCTTCTTTAGGATTTTCAGGATTCAAGGCAAGGCCAGTGGATTTTCTGAACCTGCCCGAAGAGCTGAAATTCCTTCATTCTCCACCCAGACCCGAACGAGCTCCACACAATGCTGGAGCTGATATAAAAAACCTGAACATGGAATATCCTCCAGATGTTCCGTTTATCCTCCTCATTCCCATAAAGAGGCAGCAAACCCTCCCTCCCCTGGCCAGAGGAAAAGCAGCTCCTTCATATCAAAGCCTCAGCAGTGAAATATTTATCCAAGTGCCTGTCCCCACTTCCCTGGATGCCTGAATTTCCAGGCTTGGCTCTGACTGATCTATTATTCTCTTTTCCATGCACAAAGTAGAACTTTTTTATTACAGCTGCAAATTATAAAGCTGGGAAATTCTTTGAAGGGAGTTTGAGCCAAACAGGCTTTTTCCCCCCACCCCTCCTCCTCCTCCTCCTGGGATTCGAGACGGGGCTGCAGGAGCAGCACTGGGAGCAGACACGGGCGGGAAGGAGCTGGAAGAGGTAATTGCCAGGATCCTGGAGCTGGAGCTGTTTCTCATTAAGCCCCGTCTGTTTTCTTGGTTGCCACCGTGATGTTTCTTTGAGGGCCACGCAAGGGCAGCGAGGGTGAGCTGGGGCCAGCCAGGGCTGTGGGCTTGGGTCTCCTTTGGATGGAGGAGCTTCTACAGGGATTCAGCCCAGTGCCATCCCCAGATGACACAGCCTCAGCCAGGTGGGCCAGATCCGCCGCCAAACTGGACAGTCATGGAATGGTTTGGTGGGAAGGGACCTCAAAGCTCATCCAGTGCCACCCCTGCCATGGCAGGGACACCTCCCACTGTCCCAGGCTGCTCCAAGCCCCAGTGTCCAACCTGGCCTTGGGCACTGCCAGGGATCCAGGGGCAGCCACAGCTGCTCTGGGCACCCTGTGCCAGGGCCTGCCCACCCTCCCAGGGAACAATTCCTTCCCAATATCCCATCCAGCCCTGCCCTCTGGCACTGGGAAGCCATTCCCTGTGTCCTGTCCCTCCATGCCTTGTCCCCAGTCCCTCTCCAGTTCTCCTGGAGCCCCTTTAGGCCCTGCAAGGGGCTCTGAGCTCTCCCTGGAGCCTTCTCCTCTCCAGGTGAGCACCCCCAGCTCTCCCAGCCTGCCTCCAGAGCAGAGGGGCTCCAGCCCTGGAGCATCCCTGTGGCCTCCTCTGGACTCTGACACCTGCACTCCCTGCTTTGGTTCTCATCCCACTACTGCCAAGGGATCCCTGGAGCTGCTTGGGCCACCGCAGCGGGTCAGGGGTGGGCTGGCAGGAGGGTGAGGAGATGCTCCCATCGGCCTCTTAAACCACAAAGACGTGAACGGGGGAGCTGCTTCCTGACTCTCCTGCCCAGCTCCAGCTGGAAGAGTGGAGCTGGGAAGAGCCCAGGCTGTGCTAACAGTGGTCATTCCCTCTCCTGGCCACCACCCTGGACACTGCCCGCAGCCCCTGCCCTCTCCGTGCCCTCTGTCCCCCCTGGACAGCCCGGAGGCAGCACACCAGGCAGCAGGAATGCTGTGCCACCTCTCCCAGGATGCTCATCCTGATCTAAATTCATCCTCACGCCCTCCTGGCTTTGAAAGGAGCCTCGACTCCTCATTAAAGGACACGGTGACAAGTTTCTCCTCGGAGCGCAGTAAAGCTCCAGCGCCTCTGGATGGAATAGCAGGGCCGTAATTAACATTAATGACACTCCTAAGGAGCGCCACAGCCCGGAGCAGCGGGATCATTCCAGCACGGAGCCAGGTTGGTGTGGGGGCCACTCATCACTGTCACCTGGCGCTGTGCAGACCATCCTTTGAGGGAGCTGGACACGTTCCAGGAGCTGTGCACAGCTCCACAGCCCTGGCTCGCCGGCAAAGGCAGCGAGATTAATCAGGGGGATGATTTGGAAGCACAGGGAGAGATGCTGCTCGTTTTGCTCTCCAAATTCCCACACTTCTGCACTCTCCCCCTTGCAGAAGTTCCAGGCTGGGGCTCTGTTTTCAGGATGAATAATGCAGCACAAAGATCACAGAACCACAGGGTTCTTCTTTAGGTTGGAAAAGACCTTTGAGATCATGGAGTGCACCCCTGTCCCCCAGTGCCACATCCACGGGGCTGTTAAATCCCCCCCAAGGGATGGGGACTCCAGCACTGCCCTGGGCAGCTGTGCCAGGGCTGGACAGCCCTGCCCATGAAGAAATGTTCCCAACATCCGACCTGCCCCTCCCCAGCCCAGCCTGAGGCCGTTCCCTCTCCTCCTGTCCCTGTTCCCTGGGAGCAGAGCCCGACCCCCCCGGCTGCCCCCTCCTGTCAGGGACTTGTGCAGAGCCACAAGGTCCCCCCTGAGCCTCCTTTGCTCCAGGCTGAGCCCCTTTCCCAGCTCCCTCAGCCGCTCCTGGGGCTCCAGCCCCTTCCCAGCTCCGTTCCCTTCCCTGGACATGCTCCAGCCCCTCAACATCCTTCTTATCACGAGGGACCCAAACCTAACCCCAAGATCTGAGGTGGGACACAGGGGACTGGGATGAGCGAGGTGCCCACTTCGGAAGATGCTCCGTATGGGTTATTCCCACACGTTGGCACCGTCCTGCTGCATCCACCTGCTCTGCAAACATCAATCTCCTGCTCATCCCCAATGCCAGGAGCCCACCTGCCTTTCCAAACCCGGGGAATGTCAGAGGAGCTGCCTGGATGCCGCTCTCCCGAATCCTGCCCATGCGGAACATCAAACAATCGATCCACCGGCTGGGTGGGAATCGCTACAAGGGGAAATGTCATTACTATCAAGGTTGAAGAGCAGCAGAATTAATGACCCACCAGGGCCTATTTAGGACCGGCTTAAATGATTAGATCCGAGGCCCAGCCTAAGCATGGGCTGCTCAGTGGCGTGGGGGTGGTGGAGAAGATCTCTGCTCCCAGGTTTTTGGAGGTCTGGGATTCAGTTTTTCACCTCTCTGCCTTGATGGCCCCAGTTGGGTGCTGGACTTGGCCAAGTGCCACAGGAAACATCCTGTCCTCAGGAATTTGTTACGTGGGATGGAGAAGAACACCCACAGGATGGAAAGTGTCCAAAGTTAAAGCTGGAAATAATACAAGGGAAAAGGAAAAGGAGAAAATGGGGATGTGCTCTATCAGAAGTTCACGTCTGAACTTCACGTCTTCACCCAGCCAGGAAATCCTCACCCCAGCTTGGAAAAAACCCACCAGAAAACCACCTCGGTGCCAACGGGGCTAAAGGGAAGGAAATCAACCCCCAGCAGGCTTTGAACCAACAGGTTTCTCCAGCAGGAAAACATCCACGCCTGGAACATCGCTGCGACAGCACAGGATAAGGGGAATTCATGGGGAATTTAGCCAAAATCCAGCTGCCTTGAGCTGGAGGAGCCTCCTCCCAGCCCAGACCTGACCTAGGTGCAGCACAAAAATGTCCCGTCCTGGCCAGCAGCTGGAGATCAGCACGTCCCCGGGGCTCAGCCCGGTCGGGTCGTGCTCCGATCTGCCCTCTCCAGCTGCTTCCCAGAGGACGTTCCTTGAGGGCCACGGAGTTCATGGATGTGGCCAGACAGCAGCGTGGCAAAAGGAGCCACAGCTGGGAAGCAGATGAGGGTTTGAGCTCAGCTCCCCTTAGCATGGGTCAGGAGATGAAGGGTGGGTCAGGGGACAGGTCTAAGGAGGGGTCCAAGTATGAAGGATGGGTCCAAGGGCAGGTCTAAAAATGAAGGGCGGGTCCAAGGATGGGTCCAAGGCTGACAGGCAGGTCTAAGTAGAGGTCAAAGGACCAAGGACAGGCCAAAGGATGGGTCTGAGGGTAACAACCACCCCTCAAGCCTTTGGGCAGGACACCCCGGAGCAGATCCCGCCTCCAGAGATGCATCGGACAGCCCTTCCAAGGGTTAACACCCGCCCTTAACGAGCTGGACTTTTTGGCTCCCCAGGCAATGGATTTTTAAGACCTCCCATTCTGAGTTTGGATATTCCCTGACTACCCCAGACCTCCCATTCCGAGTTCGGATAATCCCTGACTACCCCAGACCTCCCATTCCGAGTTCGGATAATCCCTGACTACCCCAGACCTCCCATTCCGAGTTCGGATAATCCCTGACTACCCCTGCAAGATTCCAACGCCCGTGGAGCTCAGGAGGTGTTAAATGGGCATTATATCATCAGCCACTCTCAATGTTTTCCTTCCATTTTGGGACCGTTCCCGAGATGTTTGTGGATGGCGGATTTATGGAAGTCAGGGGATCTTTTCAGGAGTAATGTTCTGTACCTCGGAGTTACGGTCAACAGCTGGAGACTCCATGCAGGGAAACTGGAGGCTGGGAGCTCCAAAAAAATATCAAAAACACCCCAAAAAAAAAAAAACAAACAAACAAAAAAAAAAAAAAACAAAAAACCAAAAAACTTAACCCCTGCCTCAGAAGGTCTTGGCATGCAGAAATGATGGATTAAACGCTGGGAATGAGATCCGAAACACAACATTCAAAGGAGTTTATGAGCTGTCAGCGGGAATCAAGCGCTACACGGTGGCCTTGCTCCAGAGGGGACCCGGTCACTGCTGCTGCTGTCACAAAGAAATGGTCCTGGTTTATTTTCTGTCTGTGCAGAGGTGGAAAAATCCGGCGGGAGCAGCCCTGGAGCACCCTGAGGGCTCCACTCCATCAATCCCGACCCACAGCTCATGGGGAGAGAGTTTTTCCTTCCGCCAAAGTCACCCCTGGCTCCCCAGAGCCCGTTTCACCCCATCCTGAGCTGGGGAGGAGATGACAGGACTGGGGACAAGTGCCAGGACACAAGGAATGGCTTCCTACTGCCAGAGGGCAGGGCTGGATGGGATATTGGGAAGGAATTGTTCCCTGGGAGGGTGGGGAGGGGCTGGGATGGAGTTCCCAGAGCAGCTGGGGCTGCCCCTGGATCCCTGGCAGTGTCCAAGGCCAGGCTGGACATTGGGGCTTGGAGCAGCAGTGGGAGGTGTCTCTGCCCGTGGCAAAATGGGACAAGACGGTCCCTGACGTCCCATCCCACCCAAACCATCCCATAAATCAGCCTGAGGGACACCAAGCTCTCTCCTGGGAGGGTTTCAGAAGGGTCCTTTCAGGGAACAGGCAGGATGGGGGTAAATCTTCACCCCAAATCACTCCAGGAAATCCCACCCAGCACTTGGGTTCCCCAGGAGTGTCCCCAAACTCTCGGCTCTCCGAGCCCAGCCCTTCCTTCCATGCTGGAACAGGACACAGGGAACAGAAAGCCCCGATCCAAAGCAACCCAAGAGCCACGGGGCACAACTGAAACCAGCAGGGGTTGATCAGGGAAGGCTCCAAATCCCCTTCCAGGGATGAGCTCCCTCCGGCACTGGACTCGGACACCGCGGAATTGTGACATTAAAACAAACCCTCCATCCTCAAATTCTGTGGCCATAAAATAACAATTAGCTGAGAAGAGCCCAGAATTTTTTCCATTTTAATCCACTTTTTATCTGTGCCAGGCATTTTCCACCTCATCCAGGCTAATAAACAACTCCCACTCCAGCAGGGATGCGCTGGAAAAAAAGAAGGAAGAAAGAAGAAGCTGCCTCTTTACCGCACTAATTACAATCCCGAAGCGCTAATGGGATTAGCAGGCAGGATTTAGTGGTTGTCTCCTGCAAAATCATTAAGTGCCATTAGAGAAAATTAACTTCCCTGCTTCTCCAAGAGGTTTTCGGGAATCCGGATCCAACCCAGCGCAGTGGCCCCTGGAGCACAACAGGGCCCTGCCAATATTGGCTGTTCCCTTGATTAATTCCCTAAGGGGGAGTTGGGATTGCCCAGCACCATTGGGAAGGGAGTGCTGGGAAAACTGGGTGCAGTCAGGAGAGGAGCAAAGGAATCATGGAATGGTTTGGGAAGGACCTTCAAGCCCATCAAGTGCCACCCCTGCCATGGCCAGGGACACCTCTCACTGTCCCAGGCTGCTCCAAGCCCCGTCCAACCTGGCCTGGACATTCCAGGGATCCAGGGGCAGCCACAGCTCCTTTGGGAAATTCCTGCGCCAGGAAGGTGGAGAGTGATGAGGACAGAGGGGACACCGCTGTGTTTGCGTCACCCCGTGGGACATTTCCACCTCCACGCCCGTCCCTGCTCCTTCCCTTTGAAGGAAATTCCAGGCATCCCATTCTGCCATGGAATCAGCAGCCAAAAGATTTGATGGTGATGATCCAAACCTCGCCCCAGCTCCACGTCAGGGTGACCACGAGGGCTGGAAGTCCCTGCCCTTGGAATGAGATCAGCTTTAAAGTCCCTTCCAACCCTAAACCTTGATTCCTTTGATCCTCGCCTGACTGCATCCAGTTTTCCCAATGTCTCCAGTGCTCCCTTCCCGGTGGTGCCGGGCAACTTTAACTCAGGATCATCAGGGAATATCCGATGCCCACCCTGGGGATCAAACAGGGGGAGCTGTGCCCTCAGCCAGACCTTCTCTAGTGAGGGCAGAGCATGGATCGGGAGCTGGAACGGAGATAAAAGCAGGAGAAGGGAGAGGCTGCTCCCTGGGAATGCGGGAATTCTCCCTGGGAATGGCGGGATGCCCCCTGGGGACACGGGGGTGCTCCTGGGGACCGACCAAAGCAAACACTTTCTTTCCGGTGCCGAAGCACGAGGGCGAGGGTGGCCTTCCAGGAGGCATTTCCCAGCTGAAATGGCTTCGTTTCCAACAGCTAAAAGCCTTTGGAGACCAAAAATTCCCAGCTCAGGGAAAAAAGGGGACGGATGATCACCCGCATTTCGTGCAGAGACCGCAGCCGCAGCCCGGGGAACAAGTGACACCGCGATGCTGAGGCCACCAGACACAGCTGCCAGCCCCAAACCCGCTCTGGTCCCCTCTGCCCCAACAAGGGGAGCTCCGGGTCTGGCACTGGGAGCATCTCAGTGGATTGAACTCCTCCCGTGTCCCAGCTGGAGCTGCCCAAACATCACGGATAGCCCGGAGGGTCTGAGCCCTGCCCGGGTATCCAGGCTCCCTCCACATCCCTCAGGGGACTGTTCCCGGGATTCTGGCACGGCCTTTCTGTCCTCAAGAACGCCAAATTTTGGGACAGGAAGAGCAGTTCGTCCTGGGATCCTGTTTTGGGAGCCAGCGTGGAGCAGCTCCATCCCAATACATCCTCAGGGAGCGGAGGGGGTGTCCCAAAGTGGCACCGGTGCCCTCCGCCACGCCACGCCGAGGCGTTGTCTGAGCGCGGCCACCAGAAGGGGTGGGAAGGGATGGAGAGTAGGGAACGTAGCGACGCCAGGGAATCCTTTCCCTGCACAGCAGCAGCCTCTGCCGGCCCCGGAGCCGCAGAGCAGGAGCAGCGGGAATGCGGCAGAGCCCGGAGAGCGCGCCCCGAACGCCGCCAGGGATGGAACAGATCCCGGGGGGGGTCTCCAGAATATAAACCGTCCTCTCCATAAGGATTTCTAAATCCCTAAATCCACTTTTCAGCTGGAGGGTGATGATTCCAATCTCTCTCCAGCGGGCATTCACCCTCCCCACGCAGCTCTCACGGCCATTCCCGTGCAGCAGCTGGAAAATCCAGCCCTCCCATCCCACATTCCAAAATGCCAGGGCTTTGCCAGCCAACAGTCCTGGAGCCCCTGGGTGCTCCTCATCCGCCCCCCCAAAATGAGATCCCGGAGCAGCAGAACCGACACCATCCCACAACATCCCTGCGAAAAGGGTTTTCCACATGAAACCCCCGAACAAAATCCCGCCATTTAGGGATAAAAGCCCTTTTCCCAAGGCGCTGGGATGAGCTCCATCCCCCCCAGCACGCACCAGCACCCGGCGGGCACCACTTACTTGGGGGTGTGCGCCTCATCCACGCGGTGCCCCAGCTGGAACTCGTGGGATTTGCTGCGGTGCAGCGCCGTGAATCCCGGGATGAGGTGGATCAGCTTCCGCGACGAGGGCGGGGGCGTCCCGGGGGGCTTCAGTTTGTTCCTGCGGCGCACGGGCGGCGTCCCCGGCGGCGTCATGGTGGTGACGATGTTGGGGGTGCGCGGGGGGGTGTGCGCGGCGTGGCGCTGCCGCGGGGACGGTGGCAGGGAGCGGTGGCCGGACTCCAGGGGTGGGCAGAGCCCCGGGTGACCCTCCACGGTCAGGCGGTCCACGTGTGTGTACATGGGGCCGTGGGACGAGCTGGCGTGGCAGTGGTGCTGCCCGCACTTGGGCTGGATCTTGGGGCTGGGGTGCGTCCTGCCCCAGGGTCCCGTCTCGGGGGGGCATCCGGGGCTGTTCTCCTTGCCCGGCTCCGTGCTGGGCCACTGGATGGTCCAATCCTGCTTGGAGAGGCTCCCGCCTGGATAGGGCACAGAGAGACGGCCATGAGGTGGGGCAGAAGCTGGGAATGCCCTGCTCAGCCCTGGAGATGTTGGGATCGCATCCCTGGAAGTGTTCAAGGGTTGGACAGGGCTCGGAGTAACCTGGTTTAGGGGAAGGGGTCGCTGCCCATGGAATGAGATGAGCCTAAAGGTCCCTTCCCACCCAAACCATTCCATGATTGATTCTATCCTGGCTCTGCATCCCAGCGAGAAACTTCTCTGTGTTATGGAATCCTGGAATGGGTTGGGTGGGAAGGGACCTTAAGGATCATCTCATTCCGTGGGCAGGGACACCTCCCACTGTCCCAGGCTGCTCCAAGCCCCAATGTCCAGCCTGGCCTTGGACACTGCCAGGGATCCAGGGGCAGCCACAGCTGCTCTGGGCACCCTGTGCCAGGGCCTGCCCACCCTCCCAGGGAACAATTCCTTCCCAATATCCCATCCAGCCCTGCCCTCTGGCACTGGGAAGCCATTCCCTGTGTCCTGTCCCTCCATGCCTTGTCCCCAGTCCCTCTCCAGCTCTCCTGAAGCCCCTTTAGGCCTTGGAAGGGGCTCTGAGCTCTCCCTGGAGCCTTCTCTTCTCCAGGTGAGCACCCCCAGCTCTCCCAGCCTGGCTCCAGAGCAGAGGGATGGGTGGGCTGAAGAGCACAGAGATCCTCCAGTGCCCCCCCTCCCACGGGCAGGGACACCTTCCGCTATCCCAGGCTGCTCCAAGCCCCATCCAACCCGGCCTGGGACACTGCCAGGGATGTGACATCCACAGCTTCTCTGAAGATCCCACACTGGAGTCTCACCACTCCAAGTGAGGGATTTGCCAGCGGTGGAGGTGTCCCCACGCCTCCCCCACCAGCACCAGCTCCCCCCATCACCCCAAAAGGTGACCCTGGGATGGGGCAGCCCCACTGGGATGGGACAACCCCAATGGGATGGGGACACTCCCACTGGGATGGGACAGCCCCACTGGGATGGGGACACTCCCGCTGGGATGGGACACCTTCGCTGGGATGGGGACACCCCTCACCTGGCCCAGGCTGCTGCCCCATCTCCCCCCCCGCCCCCCCCCAATTTGTGCTATTTGCATAACGACGGGGCTGTAATTAACGGAGGCTCCTCTCCACTCCTAATTATCCATCGCCACCGGGAGCAAAGAGCTGCCAGCAGCGCCCTCAGAGCATCCCAAGGATGATCCAAGTGCAGTTTGGTCCTTGATCCCAGTTCAAGGCCCCCTGACTGACGGCTTTTGATGGCCCTCATCAAGGAAATCCAACAAAACCCCAAATCTCCTCATTTTCCAGCTCCTCCTTCCCGCTCCCTGGACGGGTTGGTAATTGGATCCTCTCCCCTCGCTCCGGCCTTTTCACGGGAATGTTTCAGCTCAAGCTCCCGAGGAAAAGGAAAGGCTTGGGAAACGAAAGGTTTGGGTTGAAAGAAAGCTTCGAGTCAAGGGGTGGAGGATGGGAGACGAGGACTCGGCTGGAATCATTTTCTCGGAGCAGAGCATCAAAATAAAGGATGAAAAAATTCCCAAAATAATCGTAAAATATGAAAAAGTTAACAGCAAAAAAATTCCCAAATAATTGTAAAATATTTTTTAAATTGTATCGACGAAAGAATAAAACCAGAAAATGATAATTGAAAATGTTAAAAATAAAAATGAATTCTTTCGAATGAATAAAAAATAAAGTAAATATAATAATATTTATTAATTTTTTCTAAATTAAAAGTAATTAATTAGAATAGAGAATACGTAAAAACAAAATCTAATTAAAATAATAATGAAAATGTTTTAAATTAAAATTAATTAGCTGAAATTAAAAAGAAATTAAAATAAATAAAGTGAAAATAATAATTAAAAACCGTAAAAAATAAAATAAATTAATTAGAATGAATAAGAAGTACAGATGAATCAAAAGGAAGAAGTAAAAATGTTCTAAATTAAAATAAATTAAAAGAAACAAGAAATTAAAAGAAACAAAATTTAAAATTATAAATGTTTAAAAGTAATTCCTTAGAATGATGAATAAATAAAAAGAAATGAAACTAAAAAGGCGAATAATAAAAATATTTACAATAAAAATAAATTTGAAAAATCAGAAAAACCTCCGTGTATGCAAATCATCGCGCACCTATGCAAATCCCGCGCATCCCATTGGCCGCTGCGCTCGCGCTGATTTGCATAACGCCGAGCTTGCCCGGCGCTAATTAGCGGGGTTAATGAAGATGAGGTGAGGATCTCCCTGCGCCCTCCGTGTCCCCGCTGTCCCCCGTGTCCCAACGGGAAGAAAAACAACCCCTGGCCCGGGCTGAGAATACCCGGGAACAGCCGGGAAAAGGCGATTCCCAGCAGGAATGCGGCGGGCAGCGGGCACCGCGCTCGCTGGGATCAGCTCCAAGCGGGAACGCGCTTAGGAGGGGAAAACACCCCAACAAAAACATCCCCAAATTCCTCTTGCTCCAAAGCCCGCTAAGGGCTGGCGGATTCCGCTCCCTCCCGGCGCTCCCCGCTCTGATTCCCAGCTGGAAAAGCACGGGAAGAGCTGGCACGGAGGGAAAATCCCCTCTGCCCAGTTTGCCCTCAAACTGGCGGCCTGGTTGCTCCTCCAACCTGCATTGTTTTGTCTAGATCCCGAATATTAATTATTTCTGGGATATCAGTCACAGCCGCCCCCCGGTCCCGCGGGCACCTCTCCTGTCCCTGTGGATGATCCCTCTGGATGAATTTGGCTCCTTTAATCCCCCTCAGGCCCCTCCCTCCATCCCACTTCATCAGGGAAGCTTTTCCCAAACCACTCCGTTAAAAACCAACAGGAAAACAAACTCCTGGGAAGAGCTGGGATGCAGCTCGGGGATGCAGAAGTGGAAAAATTCCGCCTCTTTTCCGCCTGTCCCAAATAACAAAGAGCAAGGTTTGCTTTGTTTTCCTTCAAATGAAAGGCTGGGGATAATGGGATGATCCCATGGGGGCCCTGCATCCCAGCTGCTCCTTGGGATGCTCCGAGCACTCCTTCCCTTCCCAAAAGCTGCTCCCAGGCGACCAAACTGGAGATTTCGGGATGCCCACGGGTTTTTTGGGAACCCCCACAGTGCCAGGATAGCACCCTCTGGAGCAGACTCTGGAATCTCCCAGCTTGGAGCACCAGGACACCAGGAAGGACAACTCCTCCCTCCTCTCCACCACACCAGCACAGCTCCCGAATTCCCCCCAAACCCGGAATTTTTCCTGCTTTTCCCTCGCTGCTCCCAGCCCTGCCTGACCCCGTGCTGTCCCCAGGCCACCCTCAGCCTTCCCAGGGATCATAAATATCCCATTCCGGCTCATTTTTCCCGGTAGGACACTCAACAAGCTCCGCACATCCCTCAGCAGTCACACCCCACCAGCTCCTCGAGCAGCCCCGCTCCGCTCGGATTTAATATGGAATTAATCCCGCTCCGAGACCAAACCCCACAACAAAACCCCACTCCCAAGGATCCACATCGAAGGAAAACCCAATCCAGCCTTGTTGGTGCACCAGAGCAGGGGGGGTTAACGCGGATTTGCCGCTCTGGTTGATTTATGGGATGCTCCGGGGTTTTCCCTGCTGCTCCCAGGGTGCTGGGCTTGGGAAGCGCCTCTTTTTCCAAGCCCATCCCGGCAAAATCCATCTCCATGAAACAGCCTCCAGCTCTTCCCCCCCCCCGGCAGGAGCGGCCTGGGAAATTAGAGGCTTCTAATTAATGACTCAATAAATAAAGATGGATGGGAAAGGTTAATCCTGGAGCTCATTCCTGCTTTATGAATACAAATCCTGGCGTCTCGGAATCGGCCACTGCGGCTCCTGCCAAGGAATTCCAGCTTTTAAGGAGGTTACGACTTGTTCATTAATTACATTTTTGGGATGACGACATTTTTGGGATGAATCTCCTGCTCTACGAGGAGATAAAATGCAGATAAACGCAGATTAAAAGGCATTTCTGAGGCAGCTGGTGCATCTGGGGCTCCTGGGGGTGGGGGGGGGGGGGTTCTATCCCCATCCTAGAAACTCCCAGACAGCTCCTCAGGGCTGGGCCAACCTCACTGTCAGGGAGCCATGGAGCTGTCCAGCAGCTCAGAATCCCTGGAATCCAGCGGAGGGATGGATGGCTGGATGGATGGCTGGATGGATGGATGGATGGATGGATGGATGGATGGATGATGGATGGATGGATGGATGGATGGATGGATGGATGGATGGATGGATGGATGATGGATGGATGGATGGATGGATGAATGGCTGGATGGCTGGATGGATGGATGATGGATGGATGATGGATGATGGATGGATGGATGGATGGATGATGGATGGCTGGATGGATGGATGAAAGTAGCACAGCATCCCCTCAGCGCACCCCAAAGCCACCACCCCACTGCTGCTCAGTCCCCAACAGCCATGAGGGACATTCCCAAGGTCCCAGCAGCGCTGCTCTGCCCATCCCAGTCCCACATCCCACCAAAACACGCTGCCTGGACCGTAGGGAATCTGGGATAATCTGCTCCCAGCAGCCACGCTCAGCCCAAGGCATCCAGGGAGCATCCTGCCCTGCCCTGGCCGGAAATCCCACTGTTCCCAGCCTGTTCCCAGCCTGTTCCCAGCTCCCTCCAGCAGGAGAGGGACAGGGACTCTGCTCCCGCTCTCCCAGGGAACAAAAAGAGGGGGAATTCCTGGGATGGAGCCGTTTGACTCGGCAGAGGCAGGGAACAGGGAGCCCATCCCAGGTGGAGCTTCCCGCACCCAAATCCTTGAGAAATCCCAGGAGATTTGGGTTTCTCCACTGCGTGGGAGCTCCTGCATCCCTCAGGGCTCCGCCCGTCACCTCCCTGTCCCCTCATCCGTGGGACGAGGCATGTCCAGCACGGCACAGACCCACAGCAGCTGGCAATTCCAAGGATCCATCCCGATCGTCAGGAATGGCCACGGCTGCATCTCGGCAGTGCCGGAGGGACACAGCAGCAGCTCCCACCGGGAGCAGCGGGATGGAGTTAAATGGAGCACCGGGAAAGGCAAACGCTCCACGCCTGGCTAGCGGGAGGCTCTCTCCCGCCGGGATCCGATGGATCACCGGGAATGCTGGCAGCCCCATCAGCCGCCCCATTAGGGAGCAAGTGGAGCAGCAGCATCCCACAGACCTCCTGTACTTCCATCTCCACCAGCCGGGAAACTCCGGAGGAACCGGAGGAACTTTGCCGCGGCTGCCGAGCCAAAGGCCGAGGCAGATTTTCCAAAGCAGGGAATTCCCTGGGCCGAGCGGGCAGAGGGAGGGAGCGGGATTTGTTTGGAGCAACCTTTAAAAGTCAGAGGTGTTTGAACAAAGAGCGGTGAGAGCCCTCCCCGGGCTCCCGGGGAGCCGCCGCCCTTCCTCAAACAGCCGCAAAAACTCATGGAAATGCCAAAGGGAAGGAGGGCAGGAGCCAGATTTGGGGAGTTAGGGAATGCTCCCTAGGGAACGGCAGGCTGAGATCAGCATTGGGGTCCCACTGCCACTGCCCCCAGCACGGGGGGGTGGCACTGCCACTCTGGGCCAGGCGGGAATCCCGGAGAGGATCCAATAACCAGAACGGGTGGATGTGGCCAAGATCTCTCCAGGGAGGAGCTGGGATCCCTCTCTGGGATTCCGTGCTGGTCCCACCAAGCTGCCCCTCACTGAGACCATGTCCCACCACCAGCTCTGTCCCCTGCTGTCCCCAGGGGCTGCTCCACCCCTACAAAGCCCAGATGGAAACCCAGCAGGGCTCATTCCCAGCCTCCCAACCGCTGGGATGAGGCTGTGTTGGAGGAGCCCCTCCAGAGGGGACAGGAGCCGGGCAGATGGGTCTGGGGTCCCCAAATCATGGAGGTTTGCTGCTGCCCCAGAGTCCCCCGAGCTGGCACCACAGCCCCGGTTCTTTGGTGCCATCCATGTGCCAGAGGGGCTGGAGCGTGTCCAGGGAAGGGAACGGAGCTGGGAAGGGGCTGGAGCCCCAGGAGCGGCTGAGGGAGCTGGGAAAGGGGCTCAGCCTGGAGCAAAGGAGGCTCAGGGGGGACCTTGTGGCTCTGCACAAGTTCCTGACAGGAGGGGGCAGCCGGGGGGGTCGGGCTCTGCTCGCAGGGAACAGGGACAGGAGGAGAGGGAACGGCCTCAGGCTGGGCTGGGGAGGGGCAGGTCGGATGTTGGGAACATTTCTTCATGGGCAGGGCTGTCCAGCCCTGGCACAGCTGCCCAGGGCAGTGCTGGAGTCCCCATCCCTGGGGAGATTTAACAGCCCCGTGGATGTGGCACTTGGGGACAGGGTCAGTGGTGACCTTGGCAGTGCTGGGGAATGGTTGGACTCACTCTTAAAGGATTTTTTCCAACCCAACTGATTCTGCTGTGACCCGTCAAGGCTCGGTTGGCCCTGCCCAGCCCCCGCCGCATCCCCCGGGCCCTCCCCGGGCAGAGGCGGCCCCGGTCCCGCTCATCCCCCGCTGCCGGCGCCGCGGCAGCCGGAGCAGCTCCGTGCGCGATTGAACAGCGGAGCTCTGCTGCCACCGCCCGGGGAGCCGCGCAGCCAGGCCGGGAAGGGCAGCAGGGCTGGGGCACTCCCTGGGAAGGGCTCTGGGAATGGGGAGGCTCCGCTCTCAGCCAGCCGGGAAGCGCTGCTGGAGCTGCCGGGGATCAGGATTTTCCCCTGAGCCCCCTGGTTGAGCTCCTGCAGGCACGGGGGCTCAGGGGGATCCTCTAAAAGTCATGGAATGGGTTGGATTTGGAGGAGCCTTCATCCCATCCCACCCCCTGCCATGAGCAGGGACACCTCCCACTGTCCCAGGCTGCTCCAAGCCCCAATGTCCAGCCTGGCCTTGGACACTGCCAGGGATCCAGGGGCAGCCACAGCTGCTCTGGGCACCCTGTGCCAGGGCCTGCCCACCCTCCCAGGGAACAATTCCTTCCCAATATCCCATCCAGCCCTGCCCTCTGGCACTGGGAAGCCATTCCCTGTGTCCTGTCCCCCCATCCCTTGTCCCCAGTCCCTCTCCAGCTCTCCTGGAGCCCCTTTAGGCCTTGGAAGGGGCTCTGAGCTCTCCCTGGAGCCTTCTCCTCTCCAGGTGAGCACCCCCAGCTCTCCCAGCCTGGCTCCAGAGCAGAGGGAACCCTTGGAGCAGCTCCGTGGCCTCCTCTGAACTGGATCCAGCAGCTCCAGGTCCTTCTCGTGTTGGGGACCCCAGGGCTGGGGGCAGCTCTGCAGGTGGGGTCTCACCTGGGCAGGGCAGAGGGGCAGAATCCCCCTTGCTGTCCTTGCTGCCCACACTGGGGAGCTCACCCCAGGGCAGGGCGCTTTGGGGTCCCAGCTCTCATCCACCAGCACCCCCAAATCCTTCTCCCAGGGCTGCTCCCCGTGCAGCTCCAAGATGTTCCCTGCGGGAAACGCGTTCCCAGCCAGCCCCGGCGATGCAGGAGCTCTGCCAACGTCCGCACCAAAGCCACACTGCCGGTGCCACCACAACGGGACGGTGCCACCCAGCCCGGGCAGCCCCAGGGCACAGAGGGCACTCACCGGACTTGTGGACGCTGCGGAGGCAGGACAGGGAGGCGTTCAGCCGCGCACACTCCTCGCTGTTGGCCCCAAACTTCTCCACGGTGGCACAGACCTGGTCATCGGTCATGTCCAGCAGATCCTCCAGGCTCAGCTGCCCGGGGGCGATTTCCTGAGGGAGGAATGGGGCAGGAATGGGGCAGGAATGAGGAAGGGAGAACGAACTACCCTGGAGCATCCTCTAAACCTCGGGGAACACCAGTGAGAATCCCTTTTCCTCAGGTCACGGCCCCAAACCCATCCATTTTCCACCTGAATCTCCAAGAAAAACCTGGAGAAACAAGCTTTACCTCCAGTTTTCCCACGCTTTTAGGGATATCCGGACCCAGCTGAACATCTGGGAGCACCAGGAAAACCCATCCCTGATTGGGAACGTGCAGGCCTGTGACCTCCGTTCCGGAATTCCCTTTTCCCTGGAGGCGGGATCGCCATTGGGTGCCACCCACCCACCTGCAGGAGCCCGGGGCGCGGCAGCAGGACACTGATGGGGACATGGGGGACGTCCCCACTGCAGCGGGGTCCGCGTGGCACCCACTGGGAGCAGCAGTGGGGTGTCCTCGCTGGTGGGTGGGGTGGAGAATCCACAAAATCCTGGGAAAAACCCTTCCTTTTCCGGGTGGGAATGCCCAGCCCGTACCTCCATCACCTCCTTGCGGATGTCGACGATGCGGAACCAGTGCAGGAGCTGGGGGAAGCCCTCCAGTTTGGCGTTGCGCTCCTGCAGGGCCACCTTCCTCTTGCAGGACAGCTGCCGGCTGAAATACTTCACCAGTTTGCTCTGGAAAAGAAGGGAAAACCCTCCTGGGATCCCCCACCGGCACCTGGGGGTCAGCTCTCGCCCTGGCCCATCCCAAGGTTCCCAAATCTGCCCCAAAACACAGCCCTGCCGAGCTCCTGCAGCCCAGAGCATCGAGGTTTGGTGGCCAGGAGGGAACTTCCCTCCCCAAAAAAAGCCTTTTCTTGGCTCCTTCATCCCCAAACTCGGCGCTGGGGTCTCGTTCGGGGGGTGGGCAGCCCTCGGCACCCCCCCCCCAAGTGGGATGTGAGGGGGACGGGGGGACGAGCACCACTGTTGCCACAAACGCTGCCCCGTCCCAGTGCTGTCCAGCCACCCCCAGGAAGCTTTTCCCGCTTTTATTCCCAGCCTCAGGGTCAAGGGACCCCCAAAAGACACAGTTCCCCTTCTTACACCGGAGTTTAGTGCCAAGGACCCCCCAAAACCCCCCCAAAGGCCACGCTCCCCCCTCTTACACCCCCACAAAAACCCTACAAGGGGACCAGCCACGGCATCCCATCCCAAGGCTGCAACGCGGCGTTTTCTCCTCATTCCCCCCTCACCACCCCAAATCTCCCTCACCAGATCCATCCCCCCTCTCTCTGCTCCTCTGTACCCCCATCGCTGCTCTGATCATCCCCAAAACCCCCCCACATCCTCGCACCCCGAGGCCGAAGCCGTTCCCAGCCGCAGCCCGGCAGCTCCCAAAATAAAGCTGCTGAGCGCCTGCCCTCCTTTCCCGGGAATGTAGAGCAGGGCTGGGAAGCTGCTGGGATTTCCTGCTCCCGGTTTTGCAGCTGGGTGATTCCCCGGCGCCGGCAGCGCGGGATGGAGCTGTGCCCCTGCTCCCGCACACCCCAAAAACAGACGCATAAAATTCGGGATGGAGTTTGGGATGGAGAGACGAGGGAAGAACCAAGAACTGTGGGATTTGGGAGCTTTCCCATCTCTCCCGGTCCTTTCCCCCGTGGTGACCCACTGGTGATGCCCACAGGGGTTGATATCACCCCAAAATCGCCCCCTCCAGGGGGGTGACTGCCGTGCCAGGAGCTGGGGACAGGGGTGTCACCCGCCCCCCCCCGGCAGCTTCTCCCGAGCCACAGCCTGGCTGCCAGAGGTGAATTCCCGAAAATTAACCCCCAAAAGCGAGGCAGGAACAGCAGAGGGCCTGACCGGGGGGGGCTGCAGGGAGCCCTCAGCTCTGCAGAGCCCTGCCTCGCTCCCAGGGCTGATTTTTAAGGGAAAACACTCCCAAAACGGACAATCAAAGGTTTAAGGATCAGCCTGGATCTCGCATCCCGAACACGCTCCATGCTCTTGGAGCTGAAGCAGCCCCGGGCACCTCGAACGTGCCCAGAGGCAGCTCCTGCCTCCCAAAAAATGCCCTTGCACGGACACAGATGCAGCAAAACACCGAGAAAAGAAATTCCAAAAAATTCCGCGTCCTGTCCTCCATTCCGCCGCTCCAGGTGGGATCCCAGAGGGAATAAAGGTGATGCCTGAGGCACCACGGCGTCACCAGTGCCAAAATCAGGGAGCTGTGGACAGGGCAGCCCCCGCCACCGCCGTGCAGAGGTGAGCTGGGAATGGGGAAAAGGAAGGAATTTTAATTTCCAGGTGGAGGAAATTCACCCCCACAGAGTCCTTGAGTGACAGGAGGGGTCATTTTTACCCCAAAATAGGACCCCGCTGGGACCCCCAGGTGCTCCCGTCCATGGATTTGCTCCAGCCAGGAGAAAAAAAAAAGCCCAAAAACCCTTCTGGAAAATCCCAAAGCCCTCGGTGTTTTGCTGGGGCTGGAATGGGGAGGGACGGAGACGGCCCCATCCCGCAGGGAAAAATCCCCATCCCGCAGGGAAAATCCCATCCGGAGGAGCTGCTCTGGCTCCTGCTCATCCCGGGGTGGAGCAAAGGTGGGAAATGCCGCGTTCGTGCTGTGGCACAGCCTCCCCCTGCTCCTCCGTGCCTCAGTTTCCCCACCTGGAAGAGGGCAGGGGGCGCAAGGAGAGGGGTGGGAATCCCGCGGATCTCCCCCTTCCCGCTGCTGGAATTTGCTGCTGGTCCAGCTGGGGATGCTGCCGGGGATGATCCAAAACCCTTTTCCTGTGGAGCTGGGGGTTGTTTCCCAAACCTTTCCAGCTCCTCCCCCTGCTCCAGCACTGCCCGGGGGAACGGCAGGAGCGATGCTCTGATACAAAGTGAAACCGCCAGGATTCCCTTCCCTTTGGAGGCTCCAGCAGCTCCTGGAACCCCCCCCAGCTCCTCGGAAAACAACGTCCCTGCTGCCCCGGGGTTGGGTGCTGGCACGGGAGCGATGTCCCCACTCCACGGCACCTTGGGTGACGGGCCGGGATCACCCAGGGCTGGAGCTGGATTTCCCATCCCAACCCTTCCCATCACCCCGAGCAGGAATTTCCCCTCGGCTCATCCCAAACCCAGCACGGCCGCGAGTGGCTGCTCCCCCCACCCCCCCCCCCCAACCCCACCCCCACTCCGAGCCGGTCTCCAAGGAGCGGGAGGGCGGCTGTTCCCCCCTGGAATGGGATCCCTGACGTCAGCCGGGCTGGCGACAGCACCGGCCCTGCCTGGAGACTGGGACAGGCGGTGGAAAATCCAGGAGGGGCGAGTTCATTCACCTGGCAGCCCGTGAGCCGCCGGGAATGCCCATCCCATCCCATCCCATCCCATCCCATCCCATCCCATCCCATCCCATCTCAGCAGGATCCCAGCACATGCCATGGAGTGAGGGGTTCCTCTGGAGCCCTAAATTTCCTTCTCCACGCGCCCGGAGCGACTCTTCCCCGGCTCCCACCGAGGGGCTCGTTATTCCAGAGGCACCTGGAGCAGCCTGGGGCTGGGGAATTCCTTGCCACGGTTCTGTTTTCCCTCTCAGGGCTCTCCCAAGGCCCTGCTGGGCTCGTGGGATGTCTCTGGCTCTGCGCACCCTTTATTTCGGGAGATGCTAAATGGTCCCTGGGGATTTTGTCGGGAATGCAGGAGCCGAAATGTCTCCATCCAGCATCCTGGGAGGATCCAGCTGTGGGAGAAGTGTGCTGTGCTCACCCGTGGTGTGAGACACCAGAGAATCCACACATTCGAGCAGTGAGAATCATAAAATCATGGAATTGGAAGGACCTTAAAACTCATCCAGTTCCACCCCCTGGGCAGGGACACCTTCCACTGTCCCAGGCTGCTCCAAGCCCCAGTGTCCAGCCTGGCCTTGGGCACTGCCAGGGATCCAGGGGCAGCCACAGCTGCTGTGGACAAATCCCAGTGCTGGGACAGCATCTCCACAGCCCGTGGAGCTTTGGGAATGGCCACAGCTCTTTTCTTGGAGCCTCTTCCCATCCTCACCCACGTGTTCACACAACGTCCTGGGAGGGTTCCCCGTTCTCGGCAGGAGCACGGCAGCCCAGGGACAGGGGATTGTTGATCCCGGGGTTATCCTTGGAGCCATCCACCAGGTTCTGGGAGCCCTGCCCCACATTTTGACATTGGGATGGGGTTTAACCCCCCAGACAGAACGGTGCCGTGGGACAGCCGGGATTATCGCCCAGCTCTGAGCAAGTTTTCCTTCTGCTGTTCCCAAACTCCACCGAATGCAGCACCCCCCGTCCATAGTCACACCCCAACCCCCAAATTTAGACCCATAAAGCCCACCTGCCACACTCAGACAGGGACAAAACCCCATAGCCCGGGCAGGGCTGAGGGATGAACACTCAGATCCCTCTGGATGCCACCCCACAGGAAGCAAACCAGCTCCGATTCCCACTGTTTGATCCCAGCCGCTGCCTTAGCTCCTGCTGGAGCCTGTCCCAAGGCACAAGCAAGACCCAAAACACCTCCCAGCCCCAAGGATTGCCACTGGAACCAGGCTGCAGCTGTGTCACCTGTCCCAAAAAACGCTGCACGGCGGGACGCAGGAGGATGGGAGCTCACATCTACCCTAAAGTGGCTTAAAACCGAAAAAAGAAAGGAAAAACTTATATTAATCCAGCAAAACCAGGGTTCAGCCTATGAAGATTAACCAAAAAAAACCATGGATTCACCCGTTCTATTCCAGGCTCGTGCTGACACAAGGGCTGGGCACTGTCCCCAGTGCCCTCCCAGTGCCACATCCCAGCTCACCGCTCCCTTTGCCATGGCAGTGCCCAGCCCGGGGGCAGTGCCCAGCCCGGGAACAGTGCCCAGGGGAAGGGAAGAGGCACCGAGCGTGGCCTCGGAGTCTGTGTCACGTCCTTGGGACGTGGTGGTGGCAGCAGGGCCTCAGGGACACAGAGACTCGGGGACTCAGGGCCAAGCTCCGCTCCTGCTGACGCTGGTGGCAACCCAGGACAACACCAGGAGCCAGTCCAGGGCTGGCATCGGGAATCTGGCCCTGGATTCACTCCCCTCATGGGAATCACTCTGGTTTTGAAGTGAAAAACAACAGGAGAGTGTCAGCAGGGCTGTCCTTGGCTGGCACATCCCAAACTCCCGGTTTGGGGGTGTTTCAGGGATGGCAATGCCAGGGCTCCCTGTGGCTGGCACTGAGTGATCCATAGGGGCTGGAGAGGTGCTTCCCTGTGAGCGTTTGTAGGATAACATCCCTCTGATTACCCCCAAACCCTTCATCCAGCCCCTTTGGGCTGCCCCAGTGACACTGGGATGCGGGGAAGGAGCATCCCACCAGGATGGCTCCACCACACTCCCCTCCGTGTCCATGGGACAGAGACAGGGAATCCTCAACAAGGCCATCACTCCGTGTGGGATGAGCTCCTGGAGTCCTGCCCCTCCTGGCAGGTTCTCCTGGGGATTTGGAGCCTGCCTGCATCCCAAAAAGTCTCCGGCATGCCCCAAAAGCACTGTTATCCCCCTCCCAAGGTTGCTCCAGGACCAACAGCTGGGATGGGATGGGACAGGGCTTGGATCAAGGGGAGATGACAGCAGGGTGGGAGCGGGAATGAGCACAAGTTGGGATGCAGAGCAGGGAGCTGCACCCCAAACCCGGGGTCTCCCCACGACTGGCACAGCAGTGATGTGGTGATGTTCCCCTTGCTCCCACAGCACTCGGGAATTTCAGAAGCAGGACAGGGTGTTCCAGTCACGGTCCAGAGCCAACAGCTGCCACACAGAGGGGTTGCAGGACCAGCCAAAACGCCTGAGTGGGATCAGGCTCTGAAATCCCCCCACCCACAGCCCCGGCTCCGCGTCAGCCACCCCCACAGCACCAGCACGGCCCCGCCGGCGTCTCCCCAGGGTCACGGCCTCGCTTCTCCCCGCTCTGCGCCAGCTGCAGGGAACCTGCTCAGCCCTGGGAATCCCTGGCCGTTCCCTGCCCACCCCAGCCCACCGACCTCCTACTGAACCGTGGATTCACCCCAGCTGGGGCTCTGCACGCTCCAAGGGGAGCCTCATCCCCTTGGAGGCAGGAGTGGGGCCGGGGGATGCCACCCGGTGGGAGGGATGCAGGTGGATTGGAGGGGATGCAGGTGGGCCAGGGGGATGAGGTGGGGAGAAGGGATGCAGGTGGGCCAGGAGGATGCAGCTCAGGGAAAGGGATTCAGCCAGGCCCCGGGGGCTGCAGCCCCGTGGAAGGGATGCAGGTGGGCCGAGGGGATGCTGCCTGGTGGAAGGGATGCAGCCAGGCCCGTGGGATGCAGCCTGCCAGCAGGAACGCAGGTGGGCCGAGGGGATGCAGTCCAGGGAAAGGGATGCAGCCGGGCTGGGGGGATGGAGCCGGGCCAGCAGGGATGCAGGTGGGCCGAGGGGATGCAGCCCGGCTGGAGCAGGAGCCTGGAGGAAGGGATGCGGCCGGGCCGGGGGATGCAGGAAGGGGGAAGGGATGCAGGTGGGCCGGGGGATGCCGCCTGCCGGGGCGGTGAGAGCCGGGGGAGGGACGCGGCCGGGCCGGAGGATGCCGGGGGATACCGGGGGGATACCGAGGGAATACCGGGGGGCTGCGGCCGGGGCCGGGCCGCCCCCGTGGGTCCCGGCAGCAGCGTTCGGTGGTCCCGGACCCACCTCGGGGCCACCTGCAGAGCGCGCAGCCTCACTCGGGCGCACCGCAGCGCCGCGGGGGAACCCGCCGCGGCCCGGGGGGGTGGGGGGGAGAGTGATGGGGGGGTGTTGATGTTGGGGGGGGGTCGGCGGGCCCGTACCTCCAGGGTGCGGATCTCCTTCTGCGTGAGGTCGTTGGAGGCGGCGCACTTGGTGCGGAGCCCCTCCAGGTTGGAGATGCTGATGTCGATCATGTTCTGGACCAGCTCGCACTGCTGCAGCGCCTTCTGCAGACTCAGCTCCTGCTCCTCGCTCCTCGTCATGTTGTCCTCATCCATCGCTCGCCGCCCCCCCCCCCCGCCCGCCCGCCCTCCCCTCCGCCCGCCGCCGCCGCGGCCCCCCCTTCCCTCGGCTCCGCTCGCCGGCCCCCGCCGCCGCTCAGCCCCGCTCGGCCGCGGCCCGCAGCATCGCGGTGCCCACCGAGCCGTCAGCGCGGCGCCGCCGCCGCTACCCCCCCCCCGGGCGCGGCGGGGCGGGGGCGGGGGCGGCGCGCTCCGGCTCCGCGGGGCCGCGCTCGCTGCGCGCCGCTCCGCGCGGGAACCCCCGCACACCCCCGGCCCGGCACCCCCGGCCCCGGCAGCTTCCCGGCATCCGCATCGCCCCCGCACCCACACAGCAGCATCCTCATCATCACCCCCACATCCTCATCATCACACCCCCCAACCTTATCAACACCCCCATCCTCATCAACACCTCCACATCATCACCCCCCATCCTCATCAGCACACCGCCTCAACCTTATCAACAACTCCCCAAACCTTATCACCCCCAGCTCCATCACCCCTATCCTCATCATCACCCGCACATCATCATCCCCGCAGCCCCATCACCCTCATCCTCATCAACATCCCCCCAACCTTATCAACATCCCCCATCCTTATCACCCTCAGCTCCATCACCCCTATCCTCATCATCACCCCCACATCATCATCCCCGCAGCCCCATCACCCTCATCCTCACCCCCCAACCTTATCAACATCCCCCCACCCTTATCACCCTCAGCTCCATCACCCCTATCCTCATCATCACCCCCACATCATCCCCCCAGCCCCATCACCCTCATCCTCATCATCACTCCCACATCCTCATCAACACACTGCCTCAACCTTATCAACAACTCCCCAAACTTTATCACCCCCAGCTCCATCACCCCTATCCTCATCATCACCCGCACATCATCATCCCCGCAGCCCCATCACCCTCATCCTCACCCCCCAACCTTATCAACATCCCCCCATCCTTATCACCCCCAGCTCCATCACCCCCATCCCCCACACACCTCCCCATCCTCATCAACATACCCCCAACCTTATCAACACCCCCAACCCCAGCACCCCCATCCCCATCAACCCTCCCCAGCCCCACCACCCCCAGCCCCAGCACTTTCCTTCCCACCATCCCCACCCATCCCCCATCCCCACACCTCATCCTCATCAACACCCCCCCATTCCCATCCCTATCCCCATCCCCATCCCCATCCCTATCCCCATCCACCCCATGCCCCAAACCCCAATGCCTCTCTATCCTCATCACCTCCACCCCCATCTCCATCCCCACACCTCCCCATCCCCGTCTCCCCCATCCCCATCCCCCCAGCCCTTCCCACGATCATCCCAATCCCTCTGATCCCTGGGAATGGGATGGCGGGAGCAGCCAGAGGTGAAGGGGGGGATGATGCATGGGGGGGCAGGGGGGTTCTGGGGCAATGGGGGGGTTGGAAATGGGGGGATCTGGGGCAATGGGGGGGGGTCTGGGGCAATAGGGATTCCTGGTCTGGAGCAATGGGGGCCAAGCCCAGCCAACACTCAGGAATTATTCCGGAGAGACGGAGCCAGGATGATGCTCCCAGACCCTCCACCTGCTCCAGGCACAGCCGTGACCTCCCTGCCTCTGGATATGTGACTTTATTCCCAGCTGGAATCCCCATCCCAGTCCCTCTCAGCACTGGGAGAGCACAAACCAAATTCCCAATGGCTTTATCTGTGCTCACAGTGGTCGATTCCCCCCGAGTTGGGATATGGCTAAAAAAGCTGAATTTTGCCTTTTTTATTAATCAGGACTTTTAATTTCCAGGCTCATTCCCGTGCTGGGATGTCCCTTTTCCACCTTGTTCCCAAGGCTGGCTGTGAGGGGGGGCTCAGAGGGGTGGGAAATGAGGGAAGGGGAAGTGGAAGTGGAAGAAGGAAAGGAAAGGAAAGGAAAGGAAAGGAAAGGAAAGGAAAGGAAAGGAAAGGAAAGGAAAGGAAAGGAAAGGAAAGGAAAGGAAAGGAAAGGAAAGGAAAGGAAAGGAAAGGAAAGGAAAGGAAAGGAAAGGAAAGGAAAGGAAAGGAAAGGAAAGGAAAGGAAAGGAAAGGAAAGGAAAGGAAAGGAAAGGAAAGGAAAGGAAAGGAAAGGAAAGGAAAGGAAAGGAAAGGAAAGGAAAGGAAAGGAAAGGAAAGGAAAGGAAAGGAAAGGAAAGGAAAGGAAAGGAAAGGAAAGGAAAGGAAAGGAAAGGAAAGGAAAGGAAAGGAAAGGAAAGGAAAGGAAAGGAAAGGAAAGGAAAGGAAAGGAAAGGAAAGGAAAGGAAAGGAAAGGAAAGGAAAGGAAAGGAAAATATAAAATAAATTGCAAGCAGGGAGACCCCACTGGGATAAAAGCACCACAGCTGCAGGGATTTTGCGTGCTCACCAAACCTCAAGCTTCCCAAAAAACCCTACAGCAGCCTGTGGGACAGCTCCCACGCTTGGAGCTGGCCACGGTCCGAGAGGTGGATGAACATTCCAGACAGTGGGAATGGCAAAATGAGTCCATATAAAATTACCTGGTAATGTTTTAATTGACTTCTGCTGGTTTTCTCCATGAGAAAAGGGTTTGGAGCTACTCAGAGTCTCTAAACTGGGTTGATGTTCCCTCAGTGCCAAAGGGGCTCTTCCAGGCACAACATCCTGCCAGGAAGGGAGAGAGAATCCCCTGGCATGGCCACTCCACCCTGGGAAACCAACACCACAGCACCACAGCAGGGGTTTCCCACCAAATCCCCCCAAAACCACCCCATGAGGGTTCATTGCTCTGGCTGGGGGTGAGCTGCTCCACAGGAGCCTTTGGATATCAGCACTGGGATTCCTTGGGTTTTAATATGGCAAAGAACTTCTTCAGCTCCACATGGGGTGGGAGGATCCCTTGGGTTTCAGATCTTTAGGAACACCTGTTTTCATCCTCTCTGGAAGCACATCTCTGTCACCATCACCTCTGTCCCCATCATCCCTGTCCCACCATCTCCATCCAAGAAGGAAATCAGAGCCATCCCAGGGGGATGCTCTCATCAGTTTAACCCCATTAAACAACACCCCAAAGATTTTCCCTGCTCTGGAGCTCGGGATTTATTAATGATGGGGGAAACGCCTGGAAAAATCCATTTAGGAGGACAAGAGCCTGCCCCAGGCGAAGGCAGATCCAGGGGGAGAGCAGCAGCTCTGGATCCAGGACGTACAGGAAAATCCCAGCTCCCGGCTGTTCCCAGGTGCCTGGGAAGGACCTGGAGGCTCCAAAGGGAAGGGCCATCTGTCACAGCTGTCACGCGCCCAGAGGGACGGCTGGGGCTGCTGACCTCAGCTTCCAGCTCCTGCTCTCCTTTATGGGGCTGCAGGGAAAAAAAATGGGGGGAAAAGGGAAAAAAAACCAACAGGAAAGCAGCTGCCCTCCAGGAGATTTTTGGGGTTTCATAGGACCCAGCCTGGAGCTCTTGATGTTTTCACTTCCCTTGGCAGCAATGAGATTTTTGCAGGGATTTTTTTGCTTGCCCTGCACCTCTACTTCCCAATGGATGGCTTCCCATCCTCGCTCCACCTGCATTTTCCAAGCCAGTACCTCTCACTCCCGCCTGCTTTCCATTCTCCATCCATGGCATGGGATCGGAGCAGCACCGGAGCATCGCTCCAGCAGCCTGGGCCGATTCCCCTCTCTAATCCCCTTCTCTAAAGGAGGCTCCGGGGGTTTTCCAGAGGTGCTGGGAAGCAGCAGGGACAGGGATAAAGGTGTTCTGTTCTCGCAGCCACCTCCGGAGTTTGCTGCTCCTGTCACACTGGGAGGATCCCAGCAGGTCTCCTATCCTCAAGTGTCCCTGCACCCAAAGGTGCCCCTCTCATCCCAAGGGCTTTCCGAGGGCAGGGGCACTGTACTTGCCCAAAACATTGCTCACAACCTTGATCCAGCAATTCCTGCTGCCCTGATTTCCCCAGGATCACAGGCACCATGGTGAACACCAGCACCGTGCTCTTCCCACAGTCACAGAATCATGGAATGGGTTGGGTTGGAAGGGACCTTAAAGGTCACCTCGTTCCACCCCCTGCCACACACAGGGACAGCAGGATGGGGCGGGTTTCTCCCTCTCCACTCAGGTGGGATCCCAGCGGGAATATTGTGTCCAGCTCTGGGGTCTCAGCACAGGAAGGACCTGGAGCTGCTGGAGGAGTCCAGAGGAGGCCACGGAGATGCTCCAGGGCTGGAGCCCCTCTGGAGCCAGGCTGGGAGAGCTGGGGGTGCTCACCTGGAGAGGAAAAGGCTCCAGGGAGAGCTCAGAGCCCCTTCCAGGGCCTAAAGGGGCTCCAGGAGAGCTGGAGAGGGACTGGGGACAAGGCATGGAGGGACAGGACACAGGGAATGGGTTCCCAGTGCCAGAGGGCAGGGCTGGATGGGATCTTGGGAAGGAATTGTTGCCTGGGAGGGTGGGCAGGCCCTGGCACAGGGTGCCCAGAGCAGCTGTAGCTGTCCCATCCCGGGAATTGCCCCATTCCGGGTTGGAAGGGGCCGGGATTTTCCCGATCCAGCGGGACCCGCCCGGACCCCTCAGACCCGCCCCGCCCCGGCGCTCTCGCGCGCTTCGCGGCGCTCTCGCGAGACTTCCCAACATGGCGCCGGCGGGCAGTGCGAACCTGCCGTGGTACGGCCGGGAGCGGGGGGATACCGGGATACCGGGATACCGGGATAAAGCGGCGAGAGCTGCCCCGGGGCTCACCCTCCGCTCCTTTCCTTCCTCGGTGCAGGGTGGAGAAATACCGTCCGCAGGCGCTATCCGAGCTGGTGTCTCACCGGGACATCCTCAGCACCGGTAATTAACATCCCCCTCGCCCCCCGCGGTGACTCCCCCCGCCGGTCCCGAGTGTCCCCCGGCCCCGTTATCCCGTTGTTATCCCGATGTTATCCCGTTGTTATCCCGATGTTATCCCGCTGTTATCCCGTTAACCCGCAGTGCAGCGCTTCATCAGCGAGGACCGGCTCCCGCATCTGCTCCTCTATGGGCCGCCCGGCACCGGGAAGACATCCACCATCCTGGCCTGTGCCAGGCAGCTGTACCGGGAGCGGGAATTCGGCTCCATGGTGCTGGAGGTGCGCGGGGAGGGGATGGGATGGAGCGGGAAGAGATGGGGTGGGATGGGACAAGATGCGATGGGATGGGGTGGATTGGGATGCAGGGATGCGGATCCACACTGTCTCCTTCCAGCTCAACGCCTCCGATGACCGTGGCATCGACATCGTCCGAGGGCCCATCCTGAGCTTCGCCAGCACCAGGACCATCTTTAAGTACGTGGTGGGGCTGTGCTTCCCAACGCTCCCCGTCCCTTTGGCACCCTCCTGCCCTGGCACTTGGATTGGGAAGGGGATTTGGGAGGTCCCGGGGTGGGCAGTGTGCTGGAGCAGGTGGGAAGGTGCCCAGCAAGCAGGGAGGGTGAGGATGTAAGAAGGGCTTCCCAGGAGTCAGGCTGGGAACAAACATCCCAGCTCCCCCCTTCTCCAGCATCAAACCCACCCTTTTTCCTAGGAAAGGCTTCAAGCTCGTCATCCTGGATGAAGCCGACGCCATGACCCAGGATGCTCAGAACGCCCTGAGGAGAGGTGAGGGGCACTGGGAATTCCACACCGCGGGAATCCCACACTGTGGGCAGCCATCAGCCTCATCCAGCCCGGCACAGGGTGGGAATCAGGATGAGGCAGCAGCCAAGGATCCTCCTCCCCTCCCTCCTTTTTGCAGTGATCGAGAAGTTCACAGAAAACACCCGGTTTTGCCTCATCTGCAACTACCTCTCCAAGATCATTCCCGCCCTGCAATCCCGCTGCACCCGCTTCCGCTTCGGCCCCCTGACCCCGGAGCTGATGGTGCCACGGCTCCAGCACGTCATCCAGGAGGAGGGGTGAGCGGGGGATCCCTGCACACCCCTCTGTCCCCATTCCCTGCCCGGGAGGAGCAGCAGGTTGGATTCCCACGGTTCCACTTCCCTTGGCATTGTTTTCCAGGGTGGATGTGACCGAGGACGGGATGAAGGCTCTGGTGACCCTCTCGAGCGGGGACATGCGCAGGGCCCTCAATATCTTGCAGGTGGGAATGTGGCCATCAGCTCCTGGCCAGCTGAGCTGGAGGGGCCTCTTCATCCTCCCTGTTTCCTCCTCTTCCTCAGAGCACCTCCATGGCCTTTGGGAAGGTGACAGAGGAGAACGTTTACACCTGCACGGGGCATCCCCTCAAGTCTGACATCGCCAACATCCTTGACTGGATGCTGAACCAGGATTTTTCCACTGCCTACCACCGTATCCTTTGCCCTGGGGGTTATTCCCAGCTGGGATAAATCCTGTTCTTTCCCTGGGATCTCTGTGATCTGTCTGGGGTGGGTGCTGCTCGCTGGGGAGGCCCCTCAGGGTTGCTGAGGAGTTGAGGAGCAGGGATCTGGCAGGGAAGAGCCTGGAAGCAAGGCCTTGACTCGCTCTCATCCCAGAAATCATGGAGCTGAAGACGCTGAAGGGCTTGGCCCTGCAGGACATCCTCACCGAGATCCATCTCTTCGTGCACAGAGGTGGGCACAGGGTCCAGCTCCCGATGATCCTGGAGAGGCCAAACTTCCCCCTGGCCCTCACCGAGCGTTTCCTTCTCTCCACAGTCGACTTCCCACCCTCCATCCGCATCCAGCTGCTGATCAAGCTGGCAGACATCGAGTAAGTGACGCTCCCCCAGTGTGGCAACACTGGGGTGGCTCCTGGTGGCCGCTGGGCACCGCTGGCACACAGCCTACGGCTTTGGGGGGCACCCACAGTGGTGGAAAGCCCCACAGCTGCCCTTGGCCCCCTCTCCAGGTACCGCTTGGCTGCTGGCACCAGCGAGAAGATCCAGCTGAGCTCCCTCATCGCCGCCTTCCAGGTCACCAGGGACCTGGTGGTGGCCGAAGCCTGAGTCCTGCCGGGTGGATCTGCTGCTGGATTTGGGAAGGACCATCGGCCCCATGCCTGGAGCTGCTCCCTGCAGCCTCCCAGTCCCTTTACGGAAGCCTTGAGCCCACAGCCAGGGCACAAGAGTTGGGTAACGTTATTCCCAAGCTCCTTGGGGAAATACAGGTGCCTCCAAAGCCCAGCAGGTCACACTGGTCTTTGCTTTTCCCTCCTGGAGGGAGGTGGGGGGTTAGGGAAGCACCAGCTTTCTGTGTTCAGCCGTTCCCAAGGGAAAAACAACATCCTGGGGATGTTTGGAGGAGAATTCCCTCCACAGAGCCTGCCAGCACACAAGGAATGTGCTGTTGCTCCAGCCACCAGCTAAGCTGGAGAAAGGGGACAAACAAAACACTGCTGCATGCTCAGCATGTCTGGGAATTGGGCTGATCGAGTGCCACACTCCAGCACAGAGAGAAAACAACAGGAATGGGAGCAGGGCATGGAGTGAAGCCACCTTTTTCGCACAGATGGACACCTGCCACCCCTCCCTGGCAGCCAGGGCGGTGCCAGGCACTCCCAGGTCACCTGAGCAAGCCGGGAGGGAAATCATGAGGAATCAATTTTTGTTTATTGACACCCGCTCGGGCTTGTCCCGCTCCTGCCCACGCCAGGAGAGCGGCAGAGCCCGCGCTCCACCGGGATGGAGGGGCATTCCCAGGTGGGTGTTTTGAGGGGGGTTTAGCCCCATATTTGTGCAGGTGACAACAGCTCTGCTCCCACAGCAGCTGCCCCACCGTCATCCCACACCATTGCACTCGGAAGCAGAAGCACCTGACCCAACCCCAGCAGGCAGCAGGGGACAGGGGGACCTGTGTCCCACCCGTGTCCCCTGCGGGGCCACTGCAGCTCTGCCCCTCGCCCTCTGCGTGGGATTTTGCTGGGTTTTTGTATTATGACACCAAAAAAAGCCCTCCACAGCCCCAAAACCACGGGAGCAGCAGCGCTCCTGGCTCATGGCTCGGCGTTCCTGCAGCACCAGCAGCCCGGGCTGAGCCCTGGGGCTCACCTCCATGCCTCTGCTCCCCCTGCTGCCTTAAAAAGTCCGGTAAGTGAGGAATTCCTTCAGCTTCCTGGGAATGGGCAGCGCCAGCACCTGGTAGGTCGTGAGGAAGGTGCGCAGGGCTTTGCGACACAAGTGCTTGAGCGATGAGAGGACCCTCGGCGCTGTCCAGAACTGGACGTGGCCGTCCCTGGTCCTGCAATGGGATCCAAACAACCCTGAGCACAGGGCAGAAGGACACAAGGAGTTCCAATTGCCCCCCAAATATTCCCAAGCTTGCTGCAAGCATGCAGCCCAGGAAAACCATCCACAGCCCAGGAAAACCATCAGGTGCCCCCAGGGAAGCCCAGGATTTGCTGAGCTGCAGGAGGAGGGAGCAGCCCCGTGTTTCTCCGCCCTCTTCTGCTGTTTACTCACCCTGTAGCAATGAATCCTCCATGTGGGAAGTACATGCAGCACAGACCGTTGGTCATGGGGGCAAAGGCCACTGGAGACCGAAGCTCCAAGGCCCAGATCCTCAGGAGCCTGTGGAGAAAGGGAGAGGACACGACGTGGTGCCTGCTGCCAAAATGAAACCTCTGGGATCACCTGAAGACACACAAACTGGGGAAGGATTTGGTTCCCATAAGAGTGTCCCAGGCAGGACTGTCCCCTGCAGAGAGTGACGTGCTGAGGGTGGCACAGCACCCAGGAGGACAGGAACCTCAGCTCAGGGTGGCAGGGCCCTGACCTTGCTACCCCTTGTCACAGCCAAGCCATGGTGTCCCAGCGGGCCTGACCTTTCCACTTATTCCAGGAATTGCTGGGGACCTGGTGCATTTATTCCCCACTTCCTGAGCTCCTGGTTCATTTTGGTCTCCTGCTGAGCCCCTCTCTGGGTCCCCACAGGAGTTCACTCACCTGTCATCTGCCACCGTGGCCAGGTAGAGCCCCTCGGGGGAGAAGCAGACGGAGCGCAGGGAGCTGGTGTGGATTTCACTGCTGGAATCCAGCGTGGAGTGCAACGGGACATGGCTGTGGGTGGGGACAACATCCCAGCGTCAGCTCTGGGCTGCCACCAGCCCCTTCCCCAGCCGGGGCTGGCAGAGCAGCCAGAGTTAGCAAGCCAGACCCCCATGCCACCCCTGGCAGCAGGGGAGACGTGGTGGCTGTGCCCAGCGAGAAGGGAAAGCCACATCCAGCCCTAAAAGGCTCCCTGGCATCGCTGTGTCCCCTCCCAGGTCCGTACCGCAGCGTCCTGAGCTGCTCGCCGGTGTAGGGGTCCCACATGATGACACAGGCGTCGTAGGAAGCGGTGACAAGGAGCGCAGAGTCCGGGGAGAAGTCACAGGACACCACACTGCTCTGGTGGCCCTCCAGCCTCCGGATGAGGGTGTAGGATCTCATGCTCCACAGCAGTGCCTGCAAGATATGGGATCAGGCTGGGAGCATCCCAAGGTTTAAACCACACGGGCCCTGCTCCCAGCGGCCAGCTCCTGAGGAGCCAGGGCAGGATGGCCTGGCCCCTTCTCCCAGGGGGGTTTCTGGGGGCACGGAGGGCTGGATTCGGCAGGCACAGGGATGGCTCCCATCCTGCAGGACTCACCGATTTCTCGCCGGCGGCGGAGCAGAGCATGCTGCAGTCTGGGGAGATGGAGCAGCAATAGACCCACTGCACGTGGCCTGACAGCACCTGGACCTGCCGCCCTGGGGACAGCAGAAATGTGTCACCAGAGGGGAGCAGGACTTCTTGGCTTTGCTTTCCCTCCCTTTCCCCAGTGGGAATTCACACTGGGCTGGGGATTCCCTGGGTAAATCCCAAGGCAATGCCCTCCTGCACCTCCCAGGTTACACTCTGCTGGCCCCTTCTGCCTCAAATACTGTCCCCAAAGGTCCTCTCCCAACAAGGTGGGTTTCTCCCCCTTCCCTGACCCAGCACAGGGATATCCCTGCACGTTCCTACCGTCCCTGCTCAGGTCCCACACACGCAAAGTCTTGTCCCGCGAGGCCGACACGAGGATGGGGCTTCCATTGGGAGCAAAGCTCAGATCCCTGACAACATCCTGGTGTCCCAAGAGGCTGAAGAGGAGGTGCCCTGAGGAGAGGAGCCATGCTCAGTGCCATCCCTCCATTGGGATTGAGGCAGTGCCCCTCATACAGCCCTGCTTGGGACAGGGCAGGTATTGGGGAAGGAGAGAGATGGGATCTCCTTCCACAGGGGAACAAGGGACAGCCAGCCTGAAGCCAGGACAGCGAGGGCTGCTCACCTGTCTGCACCTCCCACACCTTGATCTGCCCGTCGTTGAGCCCGGTGGCCAGGACCAGGCAGGGAAGCCCCACAGTACAGGCAGGATCCGTGTCCCCATCCTCAGCTGCTGGCCAGGCGCTGAAGGCCAGGCCCCACACGATCTGCCCACACTCCAGAGTCTTCTCCTTGGCTGCCCCACGGCTCCTGGTCTCCGCTTTGCCGCCCCGGCTCTTGCGCTCCGAGGTTTTGCAGCTGCTGGAGGGAGGCAGGGATGGGTGGAACGTTCACCCCGGGATCCCCCGCCTCAGCTTTGTGCACCCATCTTCACCCCACACTGAGCAACCCCCAGGATCAGTCCAGGCTGGGAAATGGATGGATGGAGAGCAGCCTTGGGGAAAAGGACTTCAGTGCTGGTGAGTGAGGGCTGGCCATGCCTGAAACCCCCCTTTCCTGGGCTGATCCTTCAGTGTGGGCAGCAGGGGAGGGGGAATTCTGCCCCTCTGCCCCACTCAGGTGAGACCCCACCTGCAGAGCTGCCCCAGCCCTGAGGTCCCCAACATCAGAAGGACCTGGAGCTGCTGGAGTGAGACCAGAGGAGGAGATGCTCCAGGGCTGGAGGCCCTCTGCTCTGGAGCCAGGCTGGGAGAGCTGGGGATGTTCACCTGGAGAAGGCTCCGGGGAGAGCTCAGAGCCCCTTGCAGGGCCTAAAGGGGCTCCAGCAGAGCTGGAGAGGGACTGGGGACAAGGCATGGAGGGACAGGACACAGGGAATGGCTTCCCAGTGCCAGAGGGCAGGGCTGGATGGGATATTGGGAAGGAATTGTTCCCTGGGAGGGTGGTGAGGCCCTGGCACAGGGTGCCCAGAGAAGCTGCCCGTGGAAGTGTCCAAGGCCAGGTTGGACGGGGCTTGGAGCAGCCTGGGATAGTGGAAGGCGTCCCTGCCGATGGCAGGGGGTGGAACTGGCTGAGCTTTAGGGTCCCTTCTCAACCCAACCCATTCCATGACTCCGCACTCACAGTTCGGCCTCCCCCAGGGGCCATGGGATCAGCTTGACCACGCAGTGTCCCTGGGACCAGGCGAACCAGGCCCCGTCGGGGGAGAAGGCGACGCTCCAGGTCTCGCAGCTGGATTTCCAATCGTAGCGCTGGGGCCGGCCCGGCTTCAGCTCCGCCAGCAGCACCGGCTCCTCTGCGGCGGGACGGCCACGTTACCCCCAGAGCCCCCAAAACCCCCGCCACCCCTCATATGCCGAGCCCCCCTGTGTCCCCGCCCGGCTCCCGCTCACCTTCGCTCGGCTTCATGGCGGCCCCGCCGCCCGCTCGGCCCCGCCGGGCCCGCCCGGCCCAGGGCGGCGGCGGCGGCGGCGGCGGAAGCGGCGGCGCGGGGAGGGGACCCGGAGCCGCCTCCTCCGGCCCCGCCGCCAACGGCACCGCCCCGCGACCGGGGAGCGCCGGGGAAGCGCCGGGATGGGACGGGATGGGGCGGGAGGGGGACGGGGAACAGCTCCCCTGAGGGAGAGAGGGCGGGAACGGGGCCTCCCCCCGCCCGCCGGGCCCGGGGACAGTGACCCCCTCAGGGACCCCGCACCCACACGGGGACACTGCCGGCAGTGACCCCCTCAGGGACCCCGCGCCCACACGGGGACACTGCCGGCAGTGACCCCCTCAGGGACCCCGCACCCACACGGGGACACTGCCGGCAGTGACCCCCTCAGGGACCCCGCACCCACACGGGGACACTGCCGGCAGTGACCCCCGTCCCCAGGACCCACAGGGTGACATCCCCCAGCACTGACCCCTTCAGGGACCCAGCAGCCACACGGGGACACCCCCGGCAGTGACCCCTGTCCCCAGCACCCACAGGGTGACATCCCCCGGCAGTGACACCCCCAGGACCCAGCACCCACTGGATGACACCCCCCCCCCGTTCATCAGTCCCCACAGGACCAGCACCCCCACATTCAGCGCCCCCAGCAGCCCCCAACGATCTCATTGAGCCCCCCATTAGTAGCACCCCAATGACCCCGTGCCCCCACATCGTCCCTGCTAAGAATCAGCACCCCAACATCAGCCCCCCAGGAACCAGCACCCCCCCCCGAGCCCCTCCAGCACCCACTGGGTGATGCCCACCCTGGCAATGCCCCCCAAGAGTCACGGCAGGAGACATCTGGGCAGCCCCCTCCCGCACCCCAAATTCCGCACCCTCCAGCCCCCCATGTCCCCACTATGCCTCAGCAGGGCAGGGATGCCCCCCCTCGCCCCCCGGTGCCCTCCGTCCCCATGCCTCGGGCTCCCTAGTGCAGCGAGGCCGGGGTGCAGGGAGCAGTAGGATTGGGGTGCTGCACCCACAGACACCCCAAGACCTGCTGGAGTCCCCCCAGTTGGGCTCAGCGTGTCCCCTCTGAGGGCTGGGGTCACCCGGAGGGAGAGAGATCCCTTGGGGGTCCTGGGGGTCCCATGCACCTCCTTCCTCCCCCTATCCCCAAGTCCAGTGTTCACCCATTCCCCCCTTATTTTGGCACTTTGGGGTCCAGACCGAGCCCCCCACCCCTCGTGCCCCTCAGCTCTGACATGGCAGAAGCCCCCCACCACCCCAGGTGCCACCGCTCTGCCATGACCCCGTGCCTCAGTTTCCCCACCTCTAGCACAGGGGGCGGCTTTGCTCGCTGGTCACCGGCCCGCGATGGGACCCCCACGGTGGGCACAGTGCCACCTCACCCGCGCTCGCCCTGTGCCCGCCGGGGCTTTCGGGCGCAGGTGGGAGCGAAGCGGCGACAAAACCAACCTGAATAGGGAAGAGGAAGAAGCGACGGCGAGAAGCGGCGGAGGCGGAGGCCGGCGCTGGCAGCCCCGCCGGCGCTTTGGAGGGATCAGGGCACCCCCGGGCACCCATCGCAGCCCCCCAGGTGCTCACCCCCAAGTTTGAAGTTCGCCGGCATGGCCAAAACCACCTCGCTGCGCTGCCGGGTGCTGGAGGGGAAGGATCTGCCGGCCAAGGACGTGTGAGTGACTTGGGGGGCTCAGGGCCCCCCTATTTCCCCCAGACCCACCCCGGGAGATGTGGCGGGGAGGGGGTGCTGCGTGCTCTTCTCTCTCTGAGTGCTCTGCTCTCCGCACAGTTTTGGGGGTCCCTGCTTGCACCCATTGCCCCCACAGTGGGGGTCTGGGGGGTGCGGGCACTGCCAGCCCCCCCCCCCCAGAGGCGTATGAGCCCCCCAGCCCCTTTAGTATCTCTTTCGTGCCCCCCAGCAGGGTGGGCACAGAGGATGTCCCCAAGCCTGGGGGTGACACTGGGGGGCGGAGGGGGGCACAGCCCCTGCACCCCCACCCCTGCTGGGCATCTGCACCCTTTGGGGGGTGGGGTGGTGGGCGGGGGGGTGCGGGGAGACCCCCGCCTGCTCCTGCCCCGGGGACACGGCTCGGCAGAGCTGGCAGTCCCGGGCACCTCCGGATGTGCCAACTTGGCACCGCCGGCCGCTCCCAGGGCCGGGCAGCTGGGAACGGTGCCGTGTCCGTGCCTCAGTTTCCCCACCGGGGGAGGTCACGGCGCCGTGCTGGGTGTCCCACTGCGGGGGTTTGGTTATCTGCACAACGATGGGGTGCCCAGTGCCATTCCCAGCACCCCAAACCCAGCTTGGGGCTATAATGGGGCTGTGGAGAGGGTGAATGGCTCCCACTTCCCGTCCCGTGGCAGGGACAGAGACTGAGGTCACCTCCCTCATCTGTCTCGGGGTCCCAATCCTTGTGGAAGCACCGCCTGGGGATTTGGGGCGCCAGCAGCACCCCAGGGCCGGCACCCTTCGGTGCTGGTCCAGCTGCCAGAAACCAGCAGGAAGGCGCTTTGCAGGGACCGTGTGGATGATCCCTGGATCCGTCCCTCATGCCTCCATCCTGTGCTCCCTGAGGAAGGGGACAGGCCGGTGTCACCCTGGCACCGTGGGCTGTCACAGAGACTCGGGCTGGGCTGTGCTGCGGGACAGGCACCGGTACCCGCGGGTGGGTGGCGCAGGGACACGGGGCGGGGGCTTGAGGTGACCCACAGCAGGTCCCTCAGCTCAAGGAGGGCCGGGAAAAGGGGATGTCCCCATCCCAGTGTCAGCTGCAGGGCCAGGCTGAGACCGGGCAACTCATCTCACCCCTGGGCTGGTGTTTCACTGTTGGGGTTTGAGGCCGTGCCAAGATGGGTGGGACCCACGAGTGGGGGCTGACCGTGGGCATCCCCATGCCCTGCCCAGGTCCGGCTCCAGCGATCCCTACTGCGTGGTCAAGGTGGACAACGAGGTGGTGGCCAGGTACGGGGACACTGCCACACGCTGGGAGGGGACACGCAGGGATGGGGGATCTTCCCTGGGGGCGCGGCCACCTCTGCCATCCCGGCAGGACGGCCACGGTGTGGAAGAGCCTGAACCCTTTTTGGGGCGAGGAATACACCCTGCTCTTGCCCCGTGGATTCCACAGCCTCGCCGTCTATGTGCTGGATGAAGACACCATCGGGTAGGGGGATAACAGGGGCACGGATGGGCACTGGGGGGGGTGGCATGTCCCCACCAGTGTCCTGCTGTGTCTGTTCCCTCACAGGCAGGACGATGTCATCGGCAAGGTCTTGCTCAGCCACCAGCAGATCTCGGCCGAGCCACGGGGTGAGTGGGGGCCATGGCGGGGTGGGGGACAGTGGGACCCACCCTGGCACCATGGGGTGCCCATGCTGTCCCCCTTGGCAGGCATGGACGGCTGGTTCAGCCTGGCACCTGTGAACCCCGACCAGGAGGTGCAGGGTGAGATCCACCTGGAGCTGCGAGTCCCCGAGCGGGGCCACCCACGGGTGCTGCGCTGCCACCTCATCCAGGCCAGGTTGTGGGGCTGGCACAGGTTGTGGGGCTGGCAGCTCCGGGGGGCTGCGACCACCACGGGGCCCTATTTTTGGCAGGAGGGAGGAGAGGAGGGGATGGGGACAGAGGTGGCACGGGACTTGTCCTCCCCTTTCCACACTGGGAAGGGTCCTCGCTGCACCAGGCTGGGGACATCGGTGATGCCAACCCACGTGTGACGATGCCATGGGGGCTCAGTGGGAAATGTGCTGCCATCCCTGCTTGGGGACAGGGGGACAAAAGCGCTGTAGAGTGCCTGGAGTTGCTCCCCAGCCCAGTAGTCGGCTCTCAGACCAGGTTTTTGCCCTTTGGTTTCAAAATTTGGGGAAACTGAGGCACGGTCCAGGCTGCCCTTCTGGGTTTGGGGGGTGTACGTGTGTGTACACGTGTGTGTGCACGCGTGTGAGCGTGCACAGGGACACACGCACGGTGACATGCACGGTGACACACACAGTGACACACACACAGCTGACAGATGGAGCAGGCAGCAGAGGCAGCATCCCGCTGCCATGGCAACCAAAGCGGCTACCAAGGCAACAGGATGGCCATGGGGACAGGGTGGCCATGGGGACAGCCAGGAGGGACAGCAGCACCCCCCACGAGGGGCTGGAGGAGGAAGGCCTCCTCTGGAAATGGGGGCACGATCCCCCCAGCATCCCCTGGCACCCGCTGGCTGCCCCCCATGCCCAGGAGAGCTGGGACAAAGGGGGGACATGGGGCTGCCGGGACCCTGATGGTGCGGACAAACCCACCGTGCCCCCACTGACCCCCATGTCCCCACAGGGACCTGGCCCCCCGGGACCCCTCGGGCACCTCGGACCCCTTTGCCCGGGTGTTGTGCTGCGGGCACACGTTGGAGACAGCCGTGAGTCAGTGCTGGGTGTGGGACCTGGGGCTGGGGCACCCCGTGGAGGCTCAGGCACCCTCAGGTGCCTCGTCCCCTGGGCCACCAGTCCCTGTGCCCAGCAGGTGATTAAGAAAACCTGCTTCCCGCACTGGGATGAGGTGCTGGAGTTGGAGCTGCCGGAGCAGGAGCTGGGAGAGGCTGTGCTGAGCGTGGAGGTTTGGGACTGGGACATTGTGGGCAAGAACGACTTCCTGGGAAGGGTGAGAACCTCAGGGCACACTGGAATGGGGCAGGGTCCCGGGGGCACCTCTGCACCTCCGTGTGTGGGTCTGGGTGACCCCAGGTCAGGACCCACTGGGATGGGGGCAGTGCCACATGCAGACTCTGCGTGTCTTGGGCTGTCCCCCAACGGTCTGGCAACCCCACCCAGACCCTGCCTCTGTCCCCAGGTCGAGTTCCCCTTGGACACCCTCTGCCCAGGCCCCACCAGGGGCTGGTTCCAGCTCCTGCCCTTCCCCAGCACCGCCAAGGACCACGGGTGAGTGCAGGCAGTGGGGACGGGTGGTTGTGACCAGGGCAGAACAAGGTGGCCCCACGGAGGGCACAGGACCCATGTGAGCCCCCGGTGTCATTGCAGGGGACAGCTGGGTGCCCTGAGGCTGGCAGTGAGGCTGGTGGAGGACATGGTCCTGCCCCCCCACCACTACCAGCCCCTCATCCAGCTCCTCACTGAGCCCATCCTCTGCCCGGGCCAGGTGGGTGCTGGGGCTGGGAGGAACCACCCCAGTGTGGAGGCCTCGCTGTGCCCACCCTGCCCTCCCCACAGCCCCCGGAGGGCACAGCCCTGGCTGTTCTGGAGGAGGTGACCTCAGGGGAGAGCCGGCAGGATGTGGCTACCAAGCTGGTGAAGATCTTCTTGGGGCAGGGGCTGGCTGTGCCGCTCCTGGACTATCTCACCACCCACGAGCTGGCCAGGACCAGTAAGTGCCAGGGCCACCCCAAGAAACGCCAAGGCAGGGTCCCTCCAGACCCCCATAGAGAAAGAATGAGGCCACCAAGGGGGAGGCAGGAAAGGTGCCAGCTGTCCCTGGGGTTGGGCACACCAGGGACAGCTGGCACGTCACCCTGTGCCTGCCTTGCCACAGCCTCTGTGCTCTTCCAGCCGATCCCAGCACCCTCTTCCGCTCCAACTCGCTGGCCTCCAAATCCATGGAGCAGTTCATGAAGGTGAGCACAGGAAGGGACACCTCCATGATGTCCCATGTCCCTTCCATGATCTGGGGACCAGGGCAGTGCCTTCCCACCCCTTGCAGGTGGTGGGGCTGCCCTACCTGCACGAGGTCCTGAAGCCGGTGGTGAACCGCATCTTTGAGGAGAAGAAGTATGTGGAGCTGGACCCTGGCAAGATGGAGCTGAGCCGGGGCAGGTGGGCACAGGTGGATGTCTGGGAGGGGCACATGGCAGCTGGCATGTCCCCCTGTCTCCTGCAGGAAGGGTCCCTCATTGCTGCATGGGTCACTTTTGGCCAACTCAGGGCCCCCATTCATCCTGACCCGGCTGTGTCCCTGCAGGAGGATCTCCTTCAAGGGGTCCCTGTCAGAGGCGCAGGTGCGGGACAGCAGCCTGGAGCTGCTGAAGGGCTACCTGGGGGACATCGTCGATGCCATCGTGGGCTCGGTGGACAAGTGTCCCCTCCCCATGAGGGTGGCCTTCAAGCAGCTCCGCAGGCGGGTGGAGGAGCGGTTCCCCTTGGCGCAGCACGAGGTGGGGCCCACGGTGAGGCTGGGGATCCGCACAACCCCAAGACCACTGCCGTAAGCTCTGAGCTGTCCCTGTCCCCATCCCCATCCCTGTCCCTGTCTCCCTGCAGGAGGTCCGGTACCTCTCCATCAGTGGGTTTCTCTTCCTTCGCTTCTTCACCCCTGCTGTCCTCACCCCGAAGCTCTTCAGGCTCCGGGAGCAGCACGCGGAGCCCCGCGTCGGCCGCACGCTCCTGCTGCTCGCCAAGGTGTGGGACAGGATGGGGACACTGGGGAGTGGTGGGGACCTTGGGGAGGGATGAGGACAGCAGGGAGGGATGGGGACAGCCGGGAGGGATGAGGACAGCAGGGAGTGGTGGGGACAGCAGGGAGGGATGGGGACACTGGGGAGTGGTGGGGACAGCAGGGAGGGATGGGAAACCCAGGGAGGAATAGAAACCCTTGGAGGTGGTTGAGGAGCCCAGGGAGGGATGGGGACCCTTGGGGAGAGTGGGGGACCTGGAGAGGAATGGGGACACCAGGGAGGGATGGGGACCACTGGGAGAGACAAGGGGTGTGGGGAGGGATAGGGAGCCCAGAGAGGATTTGGGACTTCAGAGAGAAACCCCAGAAAGGCCAGAGACTCCGGGGAGGGGTGCAGACCCTGTGGAGAGATGGGAACCCACAAGGAATGGGGAGGCCGGAAAGGGATGGGGACCCCAGAAAGGCGAGGATGCCCTGGGGAGGGATGGGATCCAAGGCAGGAGGGCTGAGGACCCCAGAGAATGATGGTGACCCCAAGGACATCAGAGCCATTCCTGCCCCCATGCCACCCACCACAAGCTGGCTCCTTCCTGTGCCACTTGTAGCCAGCCCTGCCTGTCCCCAGGCCGTGCCACCACAAGCTGGGCACAGCACCAGGGCACCCTTCCAGCTGCTCCATTTTCCTTTTGTCACCCCCATCCCTGAGCCCTCGGGGTCCGGACGAGCACCTGGGGGGGTCCAGGGAGTCACACCAGAGGGGACACAGCAGCGTGACCCCTTCCCTGCATGGGACAGGCGCTGCAGAGCATCGGGAACCTGGGGCTGCAGCTGGGGCAGGACAAGGAGCCGTGGATGGCCCTGCTGAATGCCATCCTCCTGCCCAGTGTCACCCGTGTCCGGGCCTTCCTGGATGCCCTGGTCACCGTGGAGAGCCCCGAGGGTGAGCGGGCACAGCGGGCAGGGAGGGGACATTGCTGCTGCCGGGTCAGTGGCATCACCCTGGTGCTGCCAGGAGCATCCTCGGGCTGTGGGAGGTGGTGGCACTTGGGGTGACACCGCTGCCTCCCTGCCACGGCCACAGTGGGCGAGGTGCCGATGCCACAGGGACACTGCCAGCCCCCGGCCACCATCAAGGAGGGTCCCCTGCACACCTGCCCGGAGCGGGGGGTGGCACTGCTGCCCCACTTCGCCTTCAAGAAGAGGCACTTCAGGCTCAGCACCCAGGCCCTGGCCTGTGCCAGGGTCCCCCAGGGGCAGGTGGGTGCTGCCCGGGACCCCCAGCCATGTGCCAAGGGGTGGGGGGGAAAGATGTGGGCACAAGTTTTGGGGTGTTTTGGGGTATCCAGATGAGTTGCTCCATCCCAGTGGGGGGAGTGGGGGGATATGGACATGGGCACATCTTTTGGGGTGTTTGGGGTTCCCCAGGTGTTCCATGGATGTGGGTAATGGATATGGACACAGGCCCATATTTCGGGGTGTTTTGGGGTATCCAGGTGCACTGCTCCATCCCAGTGGTGTGAGTGAGGAATATGGACATGGGCTCACGTTTTGGGGTGTTTAGGGGTCCCCAGGTGCACCGGCCCATCCTGGTGGATGGAATGGGGGACACGGATGTGGGTGCACATATTTTGGGGTGTTTTGGGATCCCCAGGTGCTCAGCTCTGTCCCGATGGAGCAGGTGGGGGACATGGAGGTGGGCTCGTGTTTCAGGGTGTTTGGGGGGTTCATTCCCATGTGCTTGGCTCCATCTCAGTGGAGTGAGTGGGGAATATGGACGTGGGCTCATGTTTTGGGGTGTTTGGGGGTCCCCAGGTGCTCAGCTCCATCCCGGTGGAGCAGATCCGGGCTGTGGAGCAGATGGATGAGGGCACCTTCCAGCACCCACACGTCCTGCAGGTGGTGGCACAGGGTGACACCGGGCAGCTCCACACCACCTACCTCCAGTGCAAGGTGGGTCACCCCACTCCGCCCCAGCACCCCAAAAACCCCAGGAACCCCCAGGAACCTCCCAAGAACCCCAGGCCCCCTCCCCAGCACCCACGCAGGGGCACCCCCATGGGACAATGGGAATGGTCCCAAATCCAGCTGTACCCAGGCACCCGCTGTACTGGGAGCACTGGGAGTACTGAGGCCAAGGGGGTAACTGGGTATACTGGGGAAGTTGGGGTGTCCTACCCTGGCTGCACTGGGGTCACTGGGATGCCAGCTCTGGGATACTGGGATCACTGGGGTATCCAACTATCTTTGCACTGGGGTCACTGGGGTGCCAGCCCTGGCTGTGCTGGGATCAGTAATGATTTCTGGCTGTACTGGGATTACTGGAGTCCTGTGGTACTGGGGTCACTGGGGTACCCTGGCTCCTGCAGCACCACCTCCCCTTCACTTCCCACTGGGCAGCTTTGCCATCAAACTATCACTCCTGTCCCCCAGCCTCGGTGCCCACCCCTCCCTCCTCCCTCCCCCGCCCTGGCAGTGCCCAGCCTCGGGGCTGCCCCCGTCCCTGCTGTCCCCTCAGAGCGCCCCGGAGCTGTGGCAGTGGCTGTGGGCCCTGCGCCAGGCCACCAGCGCCAACCGGGACACGCTGCCCACGTGCCACCCCGGCACCTTCCGCGCCGGCCGCTGGACCTGCTGCCTGCAGCGCACCTGTGCTGGTAGGACTGGGGGTCCCCTGGGGTTGGGGTGCCGGGGATGGGGGTGTCGGTGTCCCTGAGTCCCCACTGCTGCCGTTGGCAGCGCCCGGGTGCAGCCGCACCCACGGCACAGTGCTGCTGGCAGAGTGGAGCGACCTTGGGGACCCCGCGGTGGCAGCACAGAGCCTCTACGGGCACCTGCGGTGAGCTCGGGGGACAGGGGGGAACCGGGGGTCCCTTGGGTGCTGGTGGGCACGGGAGGAGCCTGCTGAGGGTCCCTGTCCCACAGGGTGGTGGGGATTTGGGATCCTGAGGGCAAATATGGGGGTCCTGAGGGTCCTTTAGGGAGTGGTGGACAGGGTGGGAGTGTCCTGAGGGTCCCTCTCCCCAAGGACAGTGGGAGCTGGGGGTCCGGGGGGACCTTTGGGTGCTGGAGGGCAGGGTGGGAATGTCCTGAGGGTCCCTGTCCTGCAGGGCAGCGCTGGCCGGGGGTGCCGTGGGCAGCGCGGTTGCCGGGCCCCCCTGCCCGGGCCAGGCAGGTACGGGGAGCCCTGAGGGGCACTGGGGGTGCTATGGGGACCCTGCAGCCAGGGGTGGGGGCTGGCACACGCCTGCAGAGCCCCACGGGCACCCCAGAGCACCGCACTGGCTCCCTCCACGAGGGGACAGCAGATACACACGGAGAGGGCACACGGGCACACGGGCACACACGCGGTCCGAGGGGTTGGCGGGTGGTGGGGACACGGGGTGGGAATGTGATGGCACGGGAGGACCGGGTGGGGTGGGGTGGGGTGGTCTGGGGGGCGGGGAGGACACCACGGGTGGGTGTCGGGGATGGATGCGGGGCAGGGTGGGTGCCAGGGGGACTGTCAGGGGGGTGGGGGCCGCGGGTGGGTGCCACAGGTGAGTGCTGGGGGATGCCACAGGTGGGTGCCGGGCCCTGACCCCACCCTGGGGTGCAGGGGGACCCGTTGGGGACAGGCTGCAGGAGGTGTTGCGAGACCTGGACATCGCCCACGCCGCCTTCGCCCACCGCGACGAGACCTCGGAGCCACCCGCAAGTCCCCTCCCTGCCCCGAGACCCCCGGCACCTCCCAGCCTTCCCCCCTCAGCCCCCCCCGGGAGGGGCAGGGACGCCGGTGGGGCCACAGAGGGGACGCGGGGACAGCAGCCCGGCACGGGGTGTATTCTGTAACACAGAGATGTACATGGCACCGGCTGTGCGCGGCTCCGCGGGGCAGCGGCGGGTGACGCGGGTGACACGGGTGACACGGGTGACACGGGTGGCACAGACGCGCAAAGAGGCCACGGGTAGAAAAAGACCACGACGCTATCGCCACGAGAGCGGGGCGAGCCGGGACGGGACGGGGCGACAGACAGACGCACACGGGGACACGTGGTGGGTGGCACCGGGTGGCCCGGGACGGGGGAGGAGCCCGCCGGGCGGGGCTGCGGTGAAGCGGCGCAGGCGGCGGTGGCACGGGCGGGGTCACGGGGGCGAGGGGAGCCCCCGAGCCCGGCCTCAGTCCTTGAGGGTGGCCTCGGACACGCCCTGGGCCAGCAGCTCGGCCAGGACGTTGTCCAGGTAGTTGGGGTCGGGGTAGCCGTGGCCCGTCAGGTTGGAGCCGAACTCGGTCTTGTGGTGGATCTCGTTCCACACCACCGTGTCCGACTCGCCCGTGGTGTTGGAGGTGCCGATGGTGAAGATGAGCCGCCGGTCCCAGGCCACGATCAGCAGCTTCAGCACCTGCGGCCGGCACGGCCATGGTTCGCCCAGCTGGATGGACGGGCACGGCCACCCGGCACCCCCGGCACCTCCTCCCGCTGGCACAGCCCCAGCCTCAGCCCCCGGGGTGGGATTCAGCCCCGGCACGGTGCCCACAGGATGCCATCGTTCGCTGTGGCACTCGCCAGCCCCATCCCACCCAGTGCAGCTGCAGCCTCTCTGTCCTATCCTATCCCTTCCCATTCTATCCTATCCCTCCCATCCCATCCCTTCTCTTCCTCAGCCCATCCCATTCCTTCCCATCCCATCCATTCTCCTTCCATCCCACTCCATCCCTTCTCTTCCTATCTCATCCCATCCTTTCTCTTCTCATCCCATCCCACCCCAGCCCTAACCATTCCATCCCCTCCCTCCCCATTCTATCCTATCCCACCCCATCCCCTCCCTTCCCTTCCCCACTCCCTCCCATCCCATCCTTCCTCCTCCCGCCCCATCCCTTCTCATTCTATGCCTTCCTATCTCATTCCATCCCACTCTTCTTTCTCTTCCCATCCCATCCCATCCCATCCCATCCCATCGGGGTCTCACCTTCCTGCCCTTCTCGTTGTCGGGCAGGTAGCAGTGCCGTGGGAAGCCTCGTGCCGTGAATTTCTTCCCGGGATTGGGATGCTCCGGGCCCTGGGTGGATGAGGGGACAGGGGGTGACCGGGGGCGGCACAGGATGGGGGTGCCCATCCCAGCCGGGGATCCCCCCCTCACCTGGATGCCGGTGGGGATGTCGTAGACGATCCGGATGGTTTTGGAGTCGGTGTATCCCGGGAGGGAGTGGGGGATGAGGTGGAATTCCATCTTCCCGGGGGGCTGCGTGCCCGTCTTCTCCCCGTAAATGGCCTTGCAGGTGGGGCACTGCAGGCTCCCGTCCTGGGGGCACCGCGGGGGCGTCAGGGGTGGCACCCACCCGGCACCCACCTGGACCCCCTCAGCACCCACCCAACACCCAGCACCGCCTCAGCACCCACCCGGAACGCCCCAGCACTCCCCAGCACCCACCTAGCACCCATCCAACACCCACCCAACACCCAGAACCCACCCGGAACGCCCCAGCACCCACCCCTGCACCTACCCAACGCCTCTCACACCCACTCCAACACCCACCCAGCACCCTCCCGCACCCCCAAGCGCCCAGCCCGACACCCACCCAGCCCCGGGGCGCGGCTGACCTTGTTGCCGTTGTTGTACATGGCGAGCAGGCACAGCAGGTGGTACATGTGCCCGCACTTGCCCAGCTTGCCCACCAGCTCCGGCTTGATGCCCCTGGGGCTCAGCACGCCCTCGTAGCCGGAGGAGGTGACCAGCCGCTCCATGCAGATGGTGCAATCCTGCCGGGAACGGGATCAGCATCCAGGGGGGATGAGGGGTCACCCCCGGCTCTCTGCCCGTCCCCTGCCTGAGCCTCCCGGAGCCCCCCAAGCCCCCCAGAGCCAACCGCCCCCCCCCCCCACACACACACACACGCTCACCTCATCCGGGGGGTTCTTCACCTTCTGGATGTAGCGGCGCACCACGTCCTCGGGGGTCTTACCTGAGGGGAGTGAGTGACATCAGAGCCTGCCCGCGGTGCCACAACCGCCCTGCCACCAGGACGGGGACAGCCCTGCCGCCTTCCGCCGCC